>NW_022602687.1:0-53708 GCF_008692095.1 Etheostoma spectabile | reverse complement strand
GTTCATAAGTACGCCCCCCCCCCATTCATATTGGGTCAGCCGTCTCTTTGAGCCCCACCCCAGCTCTTTAAATCAGTTATTTTTAAAACAAGTTAAGGATTTTCACAGAGATACTTTTTAAAATATATCCTAGGGCTATTTTTTATCAGATCCAATTTCTCATTTTTCGATACATTCACAACCTAAGAGGAATGTAGCACATTATGGATGTGAAAGCAGTTATAAACAAAACCTATGTGACAATAAAAGGTGTTTGGTAAAAACAACTAATAATCGTGATAATAATCGTGATCACAATGTTGATCAAATTATTCGTGATTATCATGTTGGCCAAAATCGTGCCAGCCCTAACTCAGAGTTCTGCATTCATAACGGATGGAGGAAACGTAGTATTTTTGGGTTGAAGTACTTGTAGACTAGATAGATATATCTACAGATAGATAGATAGATAGATAGATGATACACACTGTAGATACTTTAGATAGAACTAGGGCTGCACAATTAATCGAATTTTAATCGCGATCACGATTTGGACTTCCCACGATCAAATTGCCGTGATCGAGCGATTTATTTTTTTTAAACGTCATTTCATAGAACACTCGGTGTTTTTGCAAAGCCAATCTCCCGCTCCATAAAGCCGTCTGCTCATGAGCCAGTCAGAGTAGTTCACTGCACCCCGTGCAGCTAAGTTTCTAGATGTAGACAGTCCCAGAGGACAGAGTAGCGTGAGGAAAAACTCAACAGATAGCAGTCGGTAATACGTCAGTCTCAAGGGTTACCAGTTACCAGTAAACGCAAACACTTTGTCCCATTTGTTGTTTTTCAGACAACAGCAGTGACCGGTGCTAGTCGGTGCTAGTAGCGTTAGCTGTTAGTAATAGCGTCTGTTAACTGTTAGCTAGTAGCGTCTGTTAGCTGTTAGCTCTTCTAGGACGCACCGGTGCTAATGTCCTCGCATCCGCGAATGCTGTTTATATGGATAACGGTTTAATTTTGCGTTACATGACCCATTTCGTCTGTAAGCCGTGCCTGTGTTGGATCTTTCTACGCTCTCTCGTCTACTCTCTCTCTTAATCTCCGCGCCCGCCACACAGCGGCCGCGGTCCACACTTCTGATATTTGTCTACAGTTTTAATTTCATTAACACAAGCATGTTAATCTGTTAAGTATGAGGGGGCAAACCTGTTTGTACCAGTGTTTCCATGGTAACTCTGCTATCGCCGCCGCGTACGGCGAAGAAGAACACAGAAGAGTTTTTGAATGCAGCTAACTCAGGTCGTAGAGTAACAGCGTGTGAGACGCAGCTGCTGGACCTGGGCCAGAGATGTGTGACCCATGGCCAGAACATCATTAGTTCATAAAAATGCAGCGCAGTGAAGATACAGACGTTTCATACCACACAACGTGTGTATCCACCGTTCGACCCGTGCTGGACCCGTCATAATGAGTCAGCCGTCTCTCTGTGAGTAGCGTCCATCACACTCCCCTCGCAGTTATAATAGCCTATGTGACAATAAAATTTGTTTTGGTTAAAATCAACAAATAATCGTGAGGAATAATCGCGATCAAAACTTTGATCAAAAGAAATCGCGATTATCATTTTGGCCATAATCGTGCAGCCCTAATAGATACTATAGATAGTAGATACTTAGATAGATATAGATACTATAGATATATAGATACTATATATAGATAGATTGGACTATAGATAGATAGATGGATAGATTTTTTATTCATCCCAAAGGAAAGATTTCGTGGCAAGACAACATAACATGAACATATATTCACACATACACATAGTGCACTCACTTGAAATATTACTTCTTAGACCTTTTTATGTTACTGTACTTTTACTTTTACTGTGATTTTGTTCCAGTTTCTTATCAAATTTAGACTATTTCAGGATTTTCTTTCTTGAAAAATTGAAAGTAGTGTGAAGTGAATTTCGCAGTAAAAGAATAATGCTTTAAGAAAAACAAGCACCATGGATTGCTAATTAGCTTCTGCCCGAGGCTGCTAGCATATACAACCCCTGACTAACTCAAACTGACTAAAAAACAGAAAGATTAAGTCACATTAGACAACACAGCACTTATAGAAGAGAGCTGAGACTTTAACGCCAGCAGTTAGCCACGAAGCTAACAGCGGAGCTAGTAGTTTGACAAGAAGCAAACAGCGGAGCTAGAAAAGAGCTCGGGCTAACAGCGGAAGATAGCAGGTAGCGTGAAGCTAAAGCGGAGCTAGAAAAGAGCTTCGTGGCTAACAGCGGAGCTAGCAGGTAGCCGTGAAAGCTAACAGCGGAGCTAGCAGGTAGCCACGAAGCTAACAGCGGCGCTACACGTTAGCTTCGTGGCTAACAGCGGAGCTAGCAGGTAGCCACGAAGCTAACAGCGGAGTAGACGGTAGCTTCGTGGCTACAGCGGAGCTAGGCAGGTAGTCATGAAGCTAATGGCGGAGCTAACAAAGGAGCTGGCCCGGAGTGTTAACGACATGCGCCGTTCGGGCTTCTATTCGCTTATTGTTCGCACGCACTGTGGCTGCCGTGTAACAGAGCTTAACAGAGTTATTAGATTTAGATATTACCTGAACACGAGCGGGTTCACCTGGAGCTCTGTCTCCGAAAAAAACTCACCTAGAAGAACACTCGGCAGCAAACAAAAACACACAGCTATCCCGCTGCAAGCCCCAGCTTCCGGTTTACTTTAAGTCGGGGCTTTTCAGATTAAAAGTCTAAAAGACAGAAGGCCGCCGACTGCAGGTCATATAAATAATGACTACTTTAGTGTTAGAGCAGAGCATATTCCACCAGACTCCATGTAAATAATCACTACTTTTAGCGTGTATAGAGCAGCATATCTCTACCAGACCCATGTAATAATCCTACTTTAGCGTGTATAGAGCAGAATATATCTACCAGACTCCATGAAATAATCACTACTTTCTGTGTCCTCTAGAGGACTGAGAGTCAGCTGCTGAACTCAAAGTCAGTCGGTTCACCATCACACACACTCTGCACTGTGAAGCAGATCTGAGGACTCAAACACAAAAACATCATCTGATTCATCTTGGTTATCAACATTTTAACTGTTTGACTAAAAAACTTCATGATATGACATCTAAAAAATAATCAACTGGTATTGGTCACTATTATGTCCTTTAATTTTAAATCATATTGTAATATATTTAAAATGTGGAAAACAAATGTTTCTATAACAATCATCATATAGTCTAATGTTTCTAAATGCTTTTAATAAAATCTATATGTTTATCATTGTTAATTTGATCATATCATGATTTCATTCGTAAGTTGTCTCTCTTTACTGAGATTGATCCCACTCCTCCCCAAAAAAAGGCAAAGGTAAAACTAGTGGGGGAGGGGGGGGGGGGGCAGTAGCAAGAGTTGGGTTGGCTGATTATTTGTCTGACTTGTGAATAACGTCAATGATCAAAACCCAAACCCAACCCACCAGACTCCATGTAAATAATCACTACTTTAGCATGTATAGAGCAGCATATCTCCACCAGACTCCATGTAAATAAATCACTACTTTTAGTGTGCATAGAGCAGCATATCTCCACCAGACTCCATGTCAATACTCACTACTTTAGTGTGTATAGAGTGCATATCTCACCAGACTCCATGTCAATAATCACTACTTTTAGTGTGTATAGAGCAGCATATTTCCACCAGACTCCATGTAAATAACACTACTTTAGCGTGTATAGAGCAGCATATCTCCACCAGACTCCATGTAAAAATCACTACTTTAGTGTGTATTAGAGCAGCATATCTCCACCAGACTCCATGTAAATAATCACTACTTTTAGCGTGTATAGAGCAGCATAGCGCCACATTTATTTCAGCTTGACTGTGGATACACCCTTAAGGGATAACATAATAACAGCGTAGCGTTTAGTACGATTTAAAATTTTATGGTAAGCAATATCAACGTAGGGGGGGAACAAAGAAAGCGGAACACCAATGTGCGGGTATCGGGAAACACGGGGCCCAGGTGAAGGACACTTTCCTCCTCTTTGGAAGACGAGGATGGCGGGTTTGTTTTCTCACTCTCTGATGCCGTAATTCTGCTTTCCAGGTTGGTACTCGGTAAAAATGACAACAGACGTTTCTTCTGGCGTTGTGTATGGTGAACTGAAGCTGTGGGGGGGTAGTTATGGAGTTTATGAGTGTAAAGGCGAGCTAAAGAGCAGCGTTGTTAACGCGGGAAACGGTTAGGGTGACACTGCTAATAAGCCCAAGGGGGGACAAGTGGTATGTTTCTGAGGGACAATGTGGGACACTGCCTGGCGAAGCGGTGCCCCCCACGGGCAGACTCACTAATACTGGTTTACCCATTTCTAGCACCTTACATGGTATATTAATAACGCCCTATGCCCCTGAACATGGTAACTGCTGATGTAAGCTCATGAATAGAACCAATGTGTATTTTTTCTAAATAAAGATTAATATTTGAATCTCATACATTATAATATAATTGACAGATGCACTTCCACTTACGATTTACTTTAGCTATTTAATTTCATTTTCATTACAATTATTCACTTTAAATACATTATAATATAAAATTATAGGACTAACAGGAATTGTAGTTGCTCAACACCACAGGAACAGTATTAAACAAAAGAGTCTTCCCAGTCTTCCTAGAAACCCACCTTCATCTTTCTAACTGATGGGGGGGGGGGGCTCAGACTGCTCAGACTCGGGCTCTTTCTCCAGTTTTTGAATTGGAAAGCCCATTCCTAAAAGTCCCTTCCCAGTGTCTGGTATGCACGTGCCTGCGCTGTCATGACAACGAATCGGAGGGATTTTAACTATTTGGCTGATTTAAAGTCATATTCTGTACATGGCTGATAGTGACGTTTAGAAGTCAGAGAGACTAAATCCGTTCAGATCACAGATCATCTCCAGTCTGTTGTTAATTAAAATCAGCATCAGATCTCATGTAGAGCATTCTGAGATCTACAATTAAAACTAGAGACTGTTCCAGCTGATATGTGCACCACAGTGTTAAAGTCCCTTCCTGTTCTGGAATCGGCTGGAAACTGCCTGACTTTACCGCAGCTTTTAGTGTCACCCCCCCCCCCCCCCACCACCACCACCCCCCCGGCTGCTGCCGCCTGCTCTCGTCTACTTTACAGGCGCAGTTCATGTCCAACGAGCCTAATGTTCGTTTGGCTGCCTGGGCTCCAAGATATAGAGCGACCAACTTTTTTTTTTTGAGCAAGCGTTGACTGTGCGTGACACGGTCTCAATTTGCGGGACGCGTAAATTGGGCTTCAAACGCTGTGCGCGCACGCGCTACGCGGGACGGGTGGTCACCCTAGGAAACGGTTTCGTAAACAATAGAGCTCGCGGCTAGCTAACAGGTGTGTATCGGGGTGGGATCATAGACAGTTAAAGGAATGGACCAACAGGTCCCGTTGTTTCCATTGAGACCAGTGAAGTCTACTAGAAGCTCTTTCCCGGTGATGCTGAGCGTTACTGCGCAGCCTCCAACTAAGCTTGATGATGTAGATGTGACGTGAGCAACCTGTCTGAAAGCTGTAAGTCTTCTGGTAGCTGTGCAAGAGAAATCTCAATCATTCCCAATCAGCAGAGACGGAGAGGTAGGTATATGTTAGGAGATAACATAGACACAGGCTAATTACTGCTAACTAACATGCTAGTTAGCACTAACATAGACACAGGCTAATTACTGCTAACTAACATGCAAGATAACGTAAACATAGGCACAAGCTAATTACTGCTAACTAACAGGCTAGTTAACATTAACATAGGCTCAGGCTAATTACTGCTAACTAACAGGTTAGTTAACATTAACATAGACTCATGCTAATTACTGCTAACTAACAGGTTAGTTAACATTAACATAGACACAGGCTGATTACTGCTAACTAACATGCTAGTTAACATTAACATAGGCTCAGGCTAATTACTGCTAACTAACAGGTTAGTTAACATTAACATAGACTCATGCTAATTACTGCTAACTAACAGGTTAGTTAACATTAACATAGACACAGGCTGATTACTGCTAACTAACATGCTAGTTAGCACTAACATAGACACAGGCTGATTACTGCTAACTAACATGCAAGTTAACGTTAACATTAACATAGACACAGGCTAATTACTGCTAACTAACATGCTAGGTAACGTAAACATAGGCACAAGCTAATTACTGCTAACTAACAGGCTAGTTAACATTAACATAGGCTCAGGCTAATTACTGCTAACTAACAGGTTAGTTAACATTAACATAGGCTCAGGCTAATTACTGCTAACTAACAGGTTAGTTAACATTAACATAGGCTCAGGCTAATTACTGCTAACCAACAGGCTAGTTAACATTAACATAGGCTCAGGCTAATTACTGCTAGTTAACATTAACATAGGCTCAGGCTAATTACTGCTAACATTAATATGCTAGTTAACATTAACATAGACACAGGCTAATTACTGCTAACTAACATGCTAGTTAACATTAACATAGACACAGGCTAATTACTGCTAACTAACATGCTAGTTAACATTAACATAGACACAGCCTAATTACTGCTAACTAACAGGCTAGTTAACATTAACATAGACACAGGCTAATTACTGCTAACAAACATGCTGGTTAACATTAACATAGGCACAGGCTAATTACTGCTAACTAACATGCTAGTTAACATAGGGTTTTGTGTGTGATTCTGGGTGCTGGTGCTTCCATTCCCTGGTAATGAGTTATTTTGTGGTTTTTAACGTATCCTGACAGGATTGTTAATGTTAAAATGTTGTTTAACTCTTAAAGGGGAGTTCCTCCTAAAAGTTCTACAGAGTATTAGAGAAGGAATGTATTATAAGTTGAACTATTATCCCCAGGTGTATGATGGTTCATGTTTTGACTCTGAAGTCGTTTGAATATTTATTTCCAGCCAAAGAGGGTTTTTGATTTCCATGATGACATTAGTATAATGGAGGAGTTTTGGAGGTAGAAAGAAGAGATATATAATTATTGAAACGGTTCAGTAAGGGTGATATTTATTTTGGTAAGGACGAGACTATTTCTGGGAATTTGAGTGTGGAAGATTTTGCCAACTGAAAAATGGGGAGTAAAGAAAATGGTGTTACGGTTCTTAAATTGAAGTGAAACATGTTTTCACAAGGGGAATGTTGTTGTTGAGGACTGTTTTATGCTTTTGTGTTTGGGAGAATTTGTGATAAATAGACAGAGATTTGGAGACGAGGACGGCGGTTCGTTCTCTCACTCACTGACTCCGTGATTCTGCTTTCCAGGGTTTCTCCTATGAGAGTTAAGAAGTGAACCCCAATCAAGAAAAAACATTTGTAACCCCGGTTACTTAATTTGAAACCACCGCCTTGGGGCAGACGTCAAGCTGGCGACCGGAGCAGGAAAGAAGGAGGAAGAGGAGGAGCAGCCTGCAGCAGTGAAGGAGGAAGAGGAGGAGCAGCCTGCAGCAGTGAAGGAGGAAGAGGAGTATGTGGTGGAGAAGGTTTTGGACCGCAGAGTGGTGAAGGGAAGAGTAGAGTTTCTGCTGAAATGGAAGGGGTTCTCAGAGTAAGTATGAGCCTAGAATATTAATAATTGGTGATCTTGGTCCTGAGATATAAAATATTTACATATTGCAAATAAGTGTCAGCATGGTATCATGCCCTCAAAGTTGAAGGTTTGGTATTTTGATACTATGTTGCAGACCCACAAATAACCTTACAAGATGGCAATAGAAAAATAGATAACCTTAGAAATAGAAAAAATGAATAATAGGAATGCTAATTAGAGTGAGAATGGATTGTCTAAAAACAAAGTGTGAGAAGATGTTCTTCTGTCTGCACTCACCTTTCCAGTGAGGATAACACATGGGAGCCGCAAGACAACCTGGACCTATCACCGAGTACCTGCAGAAACACGAGGAGACGGAGGAGGAGAAGAGAAGAAGGAGGAGGGCAAGAGGAAAGGTTGTCAGGGAGGAGGAGGTGAGTGAAGGAAAGAGGTAGGGCTGCACAATTAATCAAATTTTAATCGCAATCACGAGTTTGGCTTCCCACGAGCGATTTTTGATTTTTTTTTTTTTTTTTTTTTTTTTTTTTTTTTTCTCTTACTCCGCCCCGGCCACACAGCGCTCGCCGGTCCCAACTTCGACATTTGTCTATGGTTTTAATTGTTACTAATAATGTTATTATTAATTTGTGATCAAATATTTTTTATGTAATTAAGAAACAAAGAGTGCCAACCAATCCCCTAAGTCGGAGAGGCTGATGACCCCTACAGATACTAGATCAAGTTCAACTGGGAGTCAAACACTCCCACAAAGAAAAGTTTCCAGCTCACCAATCCCAGACCATCCCCCGTTGTTCCTGCCTGGCTCAAGGCCGCCAACAAAAAGGCCACACAGATATTCAATTCAATTCAATTTTATTTATAAAGTGCAAAATCCCAAACAACAGTTTTCTCATTGGCTTTTCGTCAAGAGAGGTCTAGACGGACTCTGGGATGTTATTTATCTCCCAGGTCTATCCATAAAGAGCAGGGGCCTGTTGCACAAAACCAGGATAAGGGATTAAGCCGGGATTCAAGTTGTCCTGGTTGAATTTGGCTTTGACTCAGTTGCACGAAACCAGATTAAATAAACCCAGCCAAGTAAACATGGAGATTTATTCTTGCGGCTAGCCTGGTCCAGAGCAGGCTAACAGCCAGGCTAAGATTAATCTGGAGTCTCATGTGTCAAATCAGCTGCCGTCTGATCCGAAATAAAGTGTTTAACAGTTATTTCGTTGTCTTCTGCATGTGTTCTGCTTATTTTTATTAACATACATTAGTCTACTTATCACTATTATTATACTTTATACTTATCACTATTATAGTTTGATTTAAACCCTACTACAGTTGTTTAGATGTTAGAAATGGTTGCACTGGCATCCTGATGCGGAGTGGGACTTTTCCGGTGGGACGGTACTGTGTCGAGGCTGCCTGGTGTGCGGCCGCTGCCCAGTGGCCGTGGTCGGTGGCCGCTACCTGCCGGCAGACCTGCGAGTTGCGTTAGTGTCCACTCTCTCCGTAAAAGTAGAGATGAGCAGCGCAGCGTCCGTGGTCTCAATTTCAGGTTACAGGACGCGCTCCGAAGATTAAGTGTGACGATATTAATGTAGCGATTCCCCCGATGATAATAATGGCAGATTGGTCAGAGACCGATACATTCATGATTTCATTTTCTTGTCCTTCTCTAATAAAGGACAGTTTGTGTTACTCCTAATAAGTAGGCCTGATGTTTTTTATTATAGCTTACATTGGTTCATAACCTTCTCAATTAGTCTTACATCCCTGGACCAATAACGTGGCCTATATACAGGACGTATGTAGTGTAGTTTACATTCATCACGCTGGGAACACCACAATGCTTCTTAATCTTTTATTTTGGTGCGGCCACTTGTCAGAAGAATATAAAAACATGAATATTGTTTTACATATATGCTCACAGCGTGTATTGAAGTCACTTACTTATTTTTCTAGTGTTGTTTTCTAGTGTCTGATTGTTCTTTATGAACAATAATTGTACAAAGAATTAGACATAGCTTATAGAGATGTGTGCGTATGGTTGTAAAAACATGTTCCGCGTTGTGAATAAGGGTTTGAAATAAGGCTGAATCCCATTTCTCTATCTCCTTCCTTGGCCCTTACCCCTACCCCTCACCCTTGAAACCAAGGGGTAAGTGGTAGGGGTGAAAAACATACCCATATGAAATGGGACACCACTGGTTACATCACCATACAGTAAATGATCACAAACTTCCAAGATGCCGTCTCGGTCTGTCGACTGTGTGGGTTTGGACAACAGTGTCATATGAATTTATATATTTTTAGTTATATTTATGTAGGTTGTTTGCGTTACATATGTGTATACACAGATAGTTCATGTATACATACATATACACCATGTAGAGGCAAGCAAGGCAAGGCATTTATTTGTAGAGCACATTTCCGCAAAAAAGGGCAATTCAAAGTGCTTTACACAAAATCAGTTAAACAGATAAAACACAAGTAAAAAACAGTTACAAATCATAAGCATTAAAAACCGGTAAAAACACATGAATAGACAGTTAAAAAAAAAACACAAGAATAAAAGTTACAGTGCAGCATAAGAAATTAAAGAAATGAGCAGTCATTTAAAGAAAGGCAGCATCAAAAAGGAAGGTCTTCAACCTTGATTTAAAACAACAGAGTAGCAGCAGATCTACAAGTTTCTGGGAGTTTATTCCAGATCTGAGGAGCATAGAAACTGTGTAACACCATGTATACATGGTGTGTTGTATATCTGTTTCAGTTATCACCGTTTTGAATGTCATTGATGTTTACAAAAACATTTTAACACAAATCTTTCTTTATTGTCGATAAATAAAACATCAGCTATTAGAACCATAACTAACATGTCACACACATAAAAAGGCACTCGTATATCTAATATAAGTGCCCCACCTCCCCCCTCCTATTTCATCAGTGTCCCGTATCAAAACCAACAAACAATATACAACTGCATGAACAGGAATTAATAAGTTATTACAATAATACGGTACCAATGCAATAATGAATGGGTACAACATGAAAATATGATTTAGGAAACTTCTGCGTTTTCAGCCCTAAAGGGACCAGCTGATGTGTCTCCTGTGTGATACAGGGGCGGTATAGGTAAGCACATGGCGAGTATCAAGACCGTTAATATTTATTTTTTATATATATATATATATAGATATATATATATATATAATTATATATAGGTGTATACAGTCCATTCAAGGCAGAGAAATGTGAACTGTGTGCTAATCAACTGTTAGCGATTAGCGTTATCATTGCAAGCTAGCGATTTTTAAAAGGTTTCCGTTAGGAACATGGTTGCAAGTATATGTACAGGACATCATAGAACACCCAACAAGACTGTCGTAATTTTTAAATCAATTATGTAAGACGAAAATACTTATTTTATGCGTTCTCTCTGGTCGATGCGGCAGCCATGTTGCCTGTTGCACCATGTCTATCCTACCCCCTCGGGTTTGAAGTATGCTCGCGTTCTCCCTAGATTTTTTCTTTCACTGTCTAGGGCCATGCACCCCTTAGCCCTCGATCACAAAACGTATTGGGACACCACTAGGTCCAGCGTGAACGCGCAAAAACAAGGTGAAGGGGTAAGGTAAAGACAGAGAAATGAGATTCAGCCTAACCCTTGTATCATTATCCCCCCCACACACACACACACAAACACACACACACCTCCCCGGTTCTACCAAAGGAGTCCTCAGCAGACGTCAAGTGGCGACCGGAGCAGGAAAGGGGAAGAGGAGGAGCCTGTAGCAGTGAGGAGGAAAGAAGAGGAGGAGGAGGAGCCTGTAGCAGTGAAGGAGGAAAGAGGGGAGGAGCCTGCAGCAGTGAAGGAGGAAGAGGAGGATGAGTATGTGGTGGAGAAGATTTGGACCGCAGAGTGGGTGAAGGGAAGAGTAGAGTTTCTGTTGAAAGGGAAGGGGTTCTCAGAGTAAGTATGAGTCTAGAATATTAAAAATTGGTGTTTTTGGTCCTGACTATACACACACACACATTCTACAGCATAATTTTCGGTATTGGTACCATACCCTCAAAGTTGAAGGTTTGGATTTTGACACTAAGGTGCAAGACCCGCAAATAAGGTTCCAATATGGCAACAGAAAAGGAATATCCAAATTAGCAGCTAGGGTGAGATGTATTTCCTAAAAAACAAAGTGTGAGGAGATGTTCTTCTGTCCTGCACTCACCTTTCCAGGAGGAGAACACATGGGAGCCACAAGACAACTGGACCTGGACCTTATCACGAGTACATGCAGAGACATGAGGAGAGAGGAGAGAAGAAACGAAGAAGGGGGCAAGAGGAAAGGTGTCAGGGAGGAGGGGGGTGAGTGAAGGAAAGAGGGGACTCCAGACTGAAGAGTCCAGAAATCTAATGTCAATATTAATGAATGCACCACAGGTTTCACAAATGTCTTTTAGGATTTATATATTTATACCGTATTCCTCAAAGAAAAGCCGGTAGTACAATTAAACTGCGGCCCTCTGATAGTGTTCGGGGGGGGGGGGGCAATACTGATAAAGGCCGGGAGACAAAGAAAAATCAGTGGGATAATCTCTCGGTGCTTTCATATAATGTGCAGTCATGTTATCGTAATGTACATTTCTACCAATTTAACTTAACAGATTCAACCAATATATTCAACACTGGTTTTTGGATTAGGTTTCTCATGTAAAGTATATGTGACCAAATTTAGATTTTTGATCTAATTAAGAAACAAAGAGTGCCAACCAATCCCCTGAGTCGGAGAGGCTGATGACCCTACCAGATACTAGATCAAGTTCAACGGGTGTCAAACACTCCCACAAAGAACGTAACCATGGTAATGCAGCAGTGGAACTTAGACACAGACATGCTGTGAGCGATGCTTCTGGTTTTACTTAGCTCGCTCCACCATGGCGCCTTACTAACTCACTCACTCTGTCTGTTGATCTACAAACTGAGATCAATGGAAATGCATGTATTTTTGGGGGGGTGAATCAGGCCACCCCCATTTCCACCAATCATAACATCTTTGTATGCAAAACCTTTACATACAGTTGTGTTCAGAATAACAGCAGTGTTTTTGAAGAAGTGAAAAATGCTCAAAATCCTTAGAATAGCTTTTAATTCCATAAGACCAATACATTAGGAACACTGCCCATTCATTTTCAAATCAAAACATGACAAACATTGATCAAGTCTGTGTTCTACCTTTACAGGAAGTGAAGAACAAGGAATATTATCAGTATTTGCATTTTTCTTTACAAACTCAAATGTTTACTGTATTAACTGAAAAAGTGTCAGGGTTTGAATCCCAGCACTGATATTTAGTTGCAGAACCATTATTTCTGAGAACTGCTTCATATCTGGGTTGGATGGAGTCACCTGTGATCAGGTATTCCAGCCAGGACATTGAACTACATCCATAATTCCTCTGCATTACTGGGTTTGGACTCAGAAACGGCATTTATGATGTCGCCTAAGTGTCTCTGGGATTGAGGTCCGGGGACGGGCTGGCCGCTCCATAACATCATCTGGTCATCTGAACCGAGACTTTGCTCCTTCCTGGTGTGTTGGGGTCCTTGTCTATTTGAACAAGACCGTTTCAAAGGCATTTCCTCTTCAGCATAAGGCAACGTGACCTCTTATTAAGTATTCTGATGTATTGAAACTGATCCATGATCCCTGGTTGGATAAATAGGCCCAACACCACAGTATGAGAAACATCCCATAAACCAGCATGCTTTACTGTCTTCACAGTGGACTGGGGCTTGATTCAGTGCAGGGGGTCGTAGGACAAACTGTCTGCAGCTTCCAGACCCAAAAAGAGCAGTTCCCTCTCATCAGTCCCCAGGATGTTGCTCCATTTCTCCTTTGGCCAGTCAATGTGTCCTTTGGTTGTTTCCACGTCGGTCAGGCGTTGGTGCCATTCAAGGCATTGAAATGATTTGGCAGAGCAGCTATAATCTTCTGCACTCTTTATATGTTTTCCCCTCTCACATCAACTTTTTAGTCAAAGTCCTCTGTTCCTCAGAGCAATGTCTGGAACGAGCCATTTTGCTGAGTATTTCAGTGTAAAATGCACTATAACCAGCATGCACAACATGTTCTTCCTTCCTTAAATATGTATGTATACAGTATATAGATTGAATATGGGCCATAACTGACACCTGTTTCTTCACAGAATCAATCCGCTCACTAATTGAACACAACACTGCTATAATTTTGAACATGCTCCTTTCAATTAAAGATTCAATTCCACAGAATGAGCAGCATGCATGTCAGGACTGTTGGTTTTCTAGGACTCTACAACACTTACTAGTAAATGGTTTGCCATGTAGAAATATCACTTTCACAAAAAATAATTTGAGTTTAGTGATGCTATTATTGTGAACACAACTGTACATCAAGCTAGTTGTATTCCAGAGCACAGCAGAAAGCTCTGCTGAGCTTCAGAAATGCTTGAGGAAATGTAGCTTATGTGGACAATACCAGATTACACTACCATATTACTTACTTACACATAGTGCTGGCTATACAAGTTTAATTTAGCAAAAACGACAACCTAAAAACAAAAGGTCAAAGGTCACTGGTGCCCTCATTGCAATGCTATCAGGGACATGGTTCCAATTTACTTTACTGGAGTAGAGTTCCAGCAACATGAAGACAACACAGTAACCCCTACAGATACTAGTGAAAGCTAAAAATCTGTGGGAAAATGATACATTTATTTCCGGCACTAAAAATCCTGGATGATCCCCCTTGTACTAAACAGCTGGAGGCCACACATATATGATCAAAAGTAGTTTATTTATCACAAACTAACCAACACTGGATGTTACATTTCCTATAATGCAACTCCATAATAGTGATGTTGGCAGATAATTAAGAAAAGTAATGCATCAGTCAAGCAATGTCCCATAGACATGCTCTAAATGTTGTTTCTAGTTTAAGATAGAGCTCTACAGTATGGCACCTCTCTAACTCACTCTCTTGGTTTTTCTCTGTTGATAGAAACGGAGAGGAAGAGGAGTCAGACGTCACCGCTGTCAGCACTGTGACAAATCCTTCACATCATCAGGATATTTAAAGATTCATCGGAGAGTTCGCACTGGAGAGAAACCGTACAGCTGTGAACAATGTCGGGAAAGTTTTTCTCAGAGTTGTCACCTTAAAGCTCACCAGCGCATTCACACTGGAGAGAAGCCGTACTGGGTGTGAACAATGTGGGGAAACCTTTTCTGTACCACTTACCTTTAAAAAACACAAGCGCCATTCACACTGGAGAGAAACCGTACAGCTGTGAACAATGTGGGGAAAACGTTTTCTCATAGTGGCAACCTTTAAAACTCACCAGCGCATTCACAACTGGAGAGAAGCCGTACAGATGTGAACAATGTGGGGAAAAACTTTTCTCGCCAGCAGTAGCCTTAAAATAACAACCAACATTCACACTGGAGAGAAGCGGACAGATGTGATCAATGTGGGAAAACGTTTTCTGATAGTAGTCACCTTAAAAGACACCAGCGCATTCACACTGGAGAGAAGCCGTACTGGTGTGAACAATGTGGGGAAACTTTTTCTGATAGTAGACACCTTAAAAGACCCCAGCGCATTCACACTGCCTCGTTGTGAACATGTTTCAGAGCCAAGCTGATTCCTCCTCCTCATGTCCTGATAGCTGTGTTGTTATATTCTGATCTTCTCTCCACATTAAAGGCTGACCAGCAGTAACTTTATCTTCTGAGCAGCATGTATGTTATTGTGGATCAGCTGGACTGTTTTCTGCCTGTCCTCAGAACCCTTTACCATTTAGGCACCAGAAACGGTGCCTGAACCCATCCTTTTAAAAATACATTTTTTAAATTTATATATTTTAAAATTGAAGGAGCACAAAAAGACAGTCAGCAACATTTAAGAATGGCTTGTTTATTGCTATATGGTCCAAATTTAAATAAAAAAATGTAGCAACATATTTCTCCAGTAAATTGCTGCTAAATGACAAAAACAACCACTAGATGGAAAAAGGCCGCGCTGGTGTCTCAGTAGCACCGAAATCCCCCGTTACTATTCGGTCCGATAGATACCGGGTGTTAAGGCACCGGTGCCGTACTAGCACCGGGTTTTGGTACCCAACCCTAACCACAATGTACTCACCGTGGGAAGGAGAAGGCCCAAAGGAGAAACATTAAGACGTTTAAAGATGTTTTGGTTGGAAAACGTAGACATGTTTGAAACTTTTTTATTTTGTAAAAACTTTCTTCTCCTCTCTAGAAACATACAACTTTTTTTTGGCTGACAGGAAGTCAGTATAATTTTCATTTTTGGAATACATTTTTGCACCCTTATATATTTCTAAACTCTCAAAAGTTGGTAAAAACTCTAACCTTTGAGCATTGGGAGTTTAATAAGCGCAAATTCATGTTTGTTTAAATTGGTCCTTTCATCATTAAGACATACTAGAATTTGGCCATTTTTAATTGTACGCTCTCAAGTTATTGTTGTTTTGTAGTTTAACGTCATGTTTTCCTACTTTGTGAATTTCATTAATAATCTGTCTGACATTTCATATTTCTGTGACTGAATGTGGTTTAAATCTGTTGCGGTCTGTTCAGACTGAAAGTAAAGACACTGTTGTCATTCAAAATCAGAAACATGGGATGGATCCCTACATAGATAGACCTTTAGTTTTAAAAAGGAAGTGATATAGCAATTGTCTCAATGATATTTTATCAATAAAATAAATAAGCTTAAAATACTACACACGCTACACAACACAGCTTTGTCAAAAACATTGATAAATAAGATCATGGAAAGTAACACATGTAGCTTCTGATGAATTGTAAAACAAACCACCTGGTGGGGACTATCTTGAATATAAGTGGATTAAGCCAATAGTTTCAATCATTGCTCCTGCTATTGCTCATATAATTAATATGTGTTTTATGGAAAATATATGTCTGCAAGCATGGAAGATATGTAAAGTTGTGCCAATACCAAAGAATAAGAAAATGCCTTTCTCTGGATCAAACAGTAGACCAATAAGCTTATTACCAATTCTCTGTAAAATAATGGAAATAATTGTTTATGAACAGATTCAGTTTTAATTTTTAAATAATTTAATTACAGTTTTTCAGCTTGCATACATACAGAGGAAAACACTCAACAGCCACTGCCCTGACTCAGATGGTTGATGACTGGTTTAAGGATATGGACGAGAGAGAAATAATAGGTGTTGTGGTGCTTGATTTTACTGCAGCATTTGATATAATTGACCACAACTTACTGTTAAAAAAATTGGAATATTATGGTTTTTCACAAACCGCATTAATATGGAAGGAAAGTTATTTGACTGATAGGAGACAATTAGTTTACTTTAATGGAAGTTTTTTAGGCTTGTGGAACATGGAGTTCCTCAAGGAAGTTGTCTTGGGCCACTCCACTTCACAATCTTTACTAATGATTTACCATCTGTTTTAGATAAAGCGAGCTTTTCAATGTTTGCTGATGAGTCTACTATATATTTATCAGGAACTGATATTGGTGATCTAAATACTAAACTACAGAGAGAGTTACAATCAGTGGTGGACTGGATCAGGAGTAACAAACTGATCTCAGTGGATCTAAAACTACTAGTTTAGGGGTTGGAACTTGTTTTTTTTTTATGTTCCAAACCGAAACTTGAACTTTGTACAGAGCAAACTTCTGTAGAGCAAAGAGAAGAGGCTAAACTTTTGGGTGTGATTGACGATAGATTGTGTTGGGACAAACACATTCAGAAGCTGGTAACTAAAATGGGCAACACCTGGTCAGTTATTAAAAGGTGTGCAAACATCTTCACACCACAGATAGGTAAAAATGTTCTTCAGGTTTTGTTTTTTTCACATCTTGATTACTGTTCAGTGGTGTGGTCCAACACTTCAGCAATTAATATGAAAAAATGACAAGTGACTAAAGAATAAAGCTGCACGTGTGGCTCTCTTGTGTGGGTTTAGATCAAATGTTGATAACATGCATGAACAACTCTCATGGTTTAAAGTTAAAAATAGATTGTGTATTTGCTAATGTTTTTTCTTACATAACGTTATAACAAACAAAACACTTTTTATTTCAAACAGAAAACTATCCTTTAGTACTGCCACACATCATTATCCAACGAGGCGTGCAGTAGGAGGGAGTTTTATTTTACCTAAAGTGAAAACTAAATCAATTTAGCGTTCTGTCGGGTACAGAGCGATGTGTGAATGGAACTCTCTCCCAACGACTATCAAACACAACTCTCAGTATGGTTTAAAAAATCACTTAAGACATATTTATTTCAAAGGAATTAAATATGTAATTTAAAATTAGTTTGTTATAGGGCTTTTGTTATCTTATTTCTTAAATTGATTCATCTATTCGGAGTAGTGTCTTTTATTTTATTTCTTGTATAAATTGCGTTAACTTTAAGATTTAATTATGGTTAGTGTTTTCTAATTTATGTCTGTGTGTGTGTAATGAAATGTCATGAAGAGTATTGTCAAAGAAAGGATTGTAGGACCCCAGGAAGAAAAGCTTTTAGTTCATGCTGAAGCGAATGGGGATCCAAATAAAACAAACAAACAAAATGCATTAGCAATCTTGCATCAAGGAAATGTGATCAGTCAGTGACTAGAAGGGCAATGTTCAAGTAGTTTGTTTGGCATGTGGTGTTTTTATGGCAACACTGCCAGATTGAGCTGTCGGATTATATTGAACAACAGACTACTTTTGACACAAAACATTTTACCAAAATTGGAAATTGAATTTTGGTAAAAAGGAAATGCAGCTTAGATTTGTCACTGACTTGAAAGGCTATGGTCAGGTAGATTGTCATGGGGTCTTTTCATGGCTCCACTGACCGAGTCAGTTTTCCGATAGCGTTCTTCTCTTATTCAATGATCTTAGAAAAAGTAAAATAAATTTGGAAACTTTCAGGGGATGTAGCTCAGTGGTAGAGCGCATGCTTTGCATGTGTGAGGACTGGGGTTCAATCTCCAGCATCTCCAGCAGGTATTCCTTGTCCAGTCTGTCAAAGAGCTGCAGAAGCTCTTATTCTGAAAGAGAAAATGAAACAATGCAGCAAGTATTGAAAGGCCATAAAGTGGATGACTAACTTATCAAGTGTCTAAAAACTTGGTGCACTTTACCCATGTCCTGCTATACTCAACAATTGAGAAGGATTAGTGCATATTTGAATAGCAATCGAAAAGTTTATGAACATTTGTTCCAATAGGTCTGGCACTAAATTGCAGGTAGTTGTGGCCAAGCGGTTATGGCGATGGACTAATATTGACCATTGAGGTCTCCCCGTGCAGGTTTGAATCCTGCCGACAACGAGAGGTGTTCCTCAAGAGTGATAGCAAAGACAGTCTTATCTCAGAAGTAGTGGAAGCAACTCATCTCCATCAATGCATTTATTTTCAGTCTGTGTTACAAGATTTGCAGTGAACGTTGTATTGTCCAGCAGAAAGGCAACAGGTGTGTTACTTTTTGACTATGATTTATACCATAGCAGTGCAATCATTTTGCCCAGGTTTGATTTCCAGCCATCGCAGTTACATTTACAGGTTTTGAAGTCATATAAAACATTAACATTACATGTTTTACCCAGGTTTCTTCTTTTATTCAGTGATATGTCAATTTCCTTGCGGGAGTCATCCTAAAAGGATTAATAAAGATAAGTCTAAGTCTATCTCAGAAAAAACTTTTAAAAATCTGAAAATCTTCAGGGGATGTAGCTCAGTGGTAGAGTTCATGCTTTACATGTATGAGGACCTGGCATCTCCAGCAGGTATTATGGTAGAGTCTTTAAAAGAGCTGCAGAAGATATTACCTCCTGTGGTAATCTGACTGGTAGGGTTATAGAACGTAGTGGTAGACTAAGACCTCCTGTCACACAAACTAAGCGGTATGCTCTCTCTTTTATACCTCAGACTATCAGAAAGCACGACAAGCACTTTAAATGTACATGTTTTACAGTTTCCATTTTACTGTATTTATGTACTTGACCTGTAATATATTTATTGTATTAGACTCTAGCTTTTATGGGTGTCAAAGATAAAGTTGATAGATGAGACTCCCTGATGATCTAGGGCTAGGATTCAGCGCTCTCACCGCTATGGCCCGGGTTCAATTCCCGGTCAGGGAATGGTCAGGACTTCAAAGATTCAGGTATAACATTTGAAAGAGTAAGTTCGTGGACTTTTTTTTGGTTGACTTAGATTTGTCAAATTCTTCCTCATTAGTTTAACGCTAGAACCCCAACACTTTTAAAAGAGTGCAATTTCCTTTAAATCAGACCCCCGACAGCGGATGTATCCTTTTGTCATCATTGATGGTCATAAACACTTCATCTGCCTCTGTCTCATTAACAATTCTTTTCAGTTTTTCAAACAGTAACTTGTAAGTAATGAAAAACTACATTTAACCAATGATTTTCATATTAATTATGAAATTATAATGTTTAATTTCAAACAGCGGGGGTAAGTTAAAGTTTCAATTCTGTTGGATAAATTATTTAAATTGGACATTGAGATGGTTTGTGAGACAAATATTGACTGTGATTCAACTGAGGGATTCGGTGAAAGTTATCTTTTGTTTTGTAAAACTTTGGGTTGTGTACAAAACAGGAAAGAAGAGAAGCTAGTTTTTTTTCCAATTCTTCTGTTCACACTTGGCACTATTTCACATCTTTTGTCTGTAGTTCAATATTCTGTCAGGACTTAACTCTGTCTCCCCCACCTCTTCTTTTTTTTCTTGTTCTGTCTCGGCAAGAAGTATTATGCTTTTGGGTTGTCTGTCCATCTCTACATCAAAATCAGAAAGACTTCATTGATCTGTGATCTTTAAAAGAGTGCTCCTTTGAGCCGGATTTGAACCAGTGACCTAAGATTTTCAGATTTATGCCTCTACAATCCTCCACTCTACCAACTGAACTATCAAAGGGCGACAATGTAAATGAACACACTTCCCATTCTTGATGTTACTTGCTTTTTTTTTTTTTTTTACAAGAAGTCAGCAGAAACGTTACTTGCCCAACCTGGTTTGATAAAATCTCTTTGAGCTGCATTATTATAGCCAAAATGATAACGACAATTACTTTGATCAATATGGAGATCAAATTATCACAATTATTTGTTGATTTTCTACTCCAAAGTGCTGGAAAGGAAGGTTTCACCAATTGTTGAACCTCAGGTTAACAAGGAACAATCTCAGCAAGGTAATTGATGGATGATTCTAGTTACTTCACCAAGTTCAGCCCATTGATACAGCTGTAAGAGACCACATTGGTTGGCTTCCAGCTGTGTAATCAATGTAGATGGCAGTGGTGGGATTTGAACCCACACCTCAAGAGAGACTGAAACCTTAATCCAGCGCCTTAGACCACTCGGCCACACTACCTGCAAGCACATTGCACAAGTACCAGTTCTCCACATCATGACAAACACAGGCACCGTAACTAACGGTATGCTTATAAATGTTATTGGAAAAAAAAAACTTCGCAAGGAAAAAGACAATAGCTACATCCCAGAAGATTTTCAGATTTTTTTTTTCTTTTTCCTGAGATAGACTTAGACTTAATCCTTTTGGGATGACTCCCACAAGGATATTGAAATATCACTGAATAAAAGAAGAAACCTGGGTAAAACATGTAATGTTAATGTTGTACATGGCTTCAAAACCTGTAAATGCAACTGCGGTGGATGGAAATCAAACCTGGGCAAAATGATTGCACTGCTAATGGTATAAATCATAGTCAAAAAGTAACACACCAGTGGACAATACAACGTTCACTGCAAATCTTGTAACACAGACAAGAAACACATTGGTGGCTTCCAGTACCTATGAGATAACACAATATGGTTTGTGAAGGCACATCTGCAATTTGGTAAACCGTGAGGTGTCATTTGTTTGCTGCCACTCTTAAAGATCACCTTTCGTTGTCGGCAGGATTTGAACCTGCGAGGGGAGACCCCAATGGATTTCTAGTCCATCGCCTTAACCACTCGGCCACAACAACCTGAAAAGCTGCACTGTATATGTTTGCTCAAATGTTCATAAACTTTAAACAAATTGCAAATTGTAGTTCACTGCCTGTGTCTGTGGATCCTCGTGGAGGCAGCTTGATTGATTGAAATGCTCCCTTGTTTGTACCATAACAGAGATCTAATATTTTTTCCAATTGGGTTGGGCAAGTAACCTTTCTGGTTACTTTGTGACAAATAAAGCAAGTAACCACACAAAGAAAACTACTGCTATGCTCACCACTATACCACCATCGCTGGACAATGCATTTGGTATACTTAAAGGTTGGCTTTTTCCTTTTTATTAAATTAAGGAATTAAGATCAATTTCTAAAAGATGATTTTTTTTAATTCCTCTTTTAAGTCAACTTCAGCATGGGTTCCTAAACGCATGCTTACCACTGTATGCATGTATACTTGCATGCATTTCAAAATGTAGGCCAAATACGTACTTTAAAAAAAGAAACAGAGCCGTATTGACACAAAAAAAGAATTTTCCAGCAGAAAGCACCATTTTAAGGACACACTTTTTCATGCTCTTCACCCTCTTCTTCATCCTCCTCACCCTCTTCTTCATCCTCCTCATCCTCTGGAATATCCCTCTTTGTGTCAGATCCCTCCCTTTCATCACATGCCCTCTCCCCAAACTCCTCTGGCTCTCCCTCTTCCTGCTCTTCAGTCCCTTGATTTGTTTCTCTCACTGCTGTTTTTCTCACTTTCTGTTCACTAGGGCTCTAAATCGCTTCCTCGTTTCATGATAAATATTAGAAGATAAAACGTAGGGGTATGCATTACATTTCCCTCCCTACTCAACACGGACATAAAGCCTGTTGATTACTTTACACAAATGTAGCTATTTGTTATCGCAATGCAACACCAAAGAGGAATGAAATTACGTTTTAACATCACAACATTGTGTAGACCTAGCAAGGAATGTGACATTTGGATTTTCGCTTCTGCTTCAATGAGTTTGATAGATAGATAGATAGATATTTATTGATCCAAAAAAAAGGGAAATTATAGTGTTACAGCAGCGTACAACAGTCACATAGTACAGACTAAAAATATAAATGAAATATACGTACAATATACATGAAAAAATAATAATAGGATTAAAAAAACAAATATTTGAATATATACAGGATGGGGAAACAAACTACCTAAATAATATGCTGAAAAACACGATCAAGTTGTAAACATGTCAAGACCAGACATTTACTAACGTGATTTCACTCTCTGTGTGAGGAGCAACAGGAACACGGTTATGTGCAAGAACAACAAGTCTCTTACGAGATAAAATTATTTTGCTTACCTAAGACTCTGGCAACAGGAGAAATCGGAGCTTCTCTCTCAGAGAGTAGTGTCTCATTCACCGAGGAGCAGCACCACGTGTGGACGTGGCAGGCACCCTACGGTATTTTGCTCTGAATTAGATTATTATTACACTGAATTGTGTAGAACTTTGCGTCGCACATTAGTCCCGCTTTCGGCGTGTGTAAAATCATAGTTAATTACTATTTCTTTTGTTTGAGCCATGCAGAGCAGAGTGGCGCAGCGGAAGCGTGCTGGGCCTATAACCCAGAGGTCGATGGACCGAAACCATCCTCTGCTACTTCCTATGCTTTGTATTTGCATTAAGTCTATGTCCAGGCTGTTAACAAGCATCTGTTAAGTGTCTGAAGTGAAATGTCACCTGTTGAAGAGTAAACTTAATGGCGTGTCAAGTTTATTTCTTCCATAAAAATGGAAACTACAGTGTTCATAATATGTAACACCCATAAAAACTGCAGCCTAACACAATACATATACCACAGTACAAGTACATAAACACTGTAAAATAGCAAGTAAAACATGTATGTTTAAAGTGCTTGTTGTGCTGTCTACCAGTCAGATTACCACAGGAGGTCTTAGTCTACCACTAAGTTCTATAACCCTACCAGTCAGATTACCACAGGAGGTAATATCTTCTGCAGCTCTTTTAAAGACTCTACCATAATACCTGCTGGAGATGCCAGGTCCTCATACATGTAAAACATGAGCTCTACCACTGAGCTAGGTAGGGTAGGGGTGAAAACATACCCCTATAAAATGGGACACCACTTGGTTACATCTTCATACAGTATTAATCACAAACTTCCAAGATGCCGTCTCTGTCTGTTGACTGTGTAGGTTTTGACAACAGTGACATATGCATGTACATATTTATATATTTTATAGTTATTTTATGTTCACTTTGGTGTTGCAGAGGCAGATGTTCTTATCTGTGTAGTACTTAGGTCTGTTTGCAATACATATGTGTATACACATGTATCATGTAAACATACATATACACTCTGCATACATGATGTGTTGTATATCTGTTTCAGTTATCACCGTTTTGAATGTCATTGGTGTTCAGAAAAACATTTTGTTAACAAAAATCTGTCTTTATTGGTGATAAATTAAACATAATAGGCAAAAACATTAAAAAATATACACTCACCGGCCACTTTATTAGGTACCCCATGCTAGTAACGGGTTGGACCCCCTTTTGCCTTCAGAACTGCCTCAATTCTTCGTGGCATAGATTCAACAAGGTGCTGGAAGCATTCCTCAGGGAGTTTGGTCCATATTGACATGATGGCATCACACAGTTGCCGCAGATTTGTCGGCTGCACATCCATGATGCGAATCTCCCGTTCCACCACATCCCAAAGATGCTCTATTGGATTGAGATCTGGTGACTGTGGAGGCCATTTGAGTACAGCCAACTCATTGTCATGTTCAAGAAACCAGTCTGTGATGATTCCAGCTTTATGACATGGCGCATTATCCTGCTGAAAGTAGCCATCAGAAGTTGGGTACATTATGGTCATAAAGGGATGGACATGGTCAGCAACAATACTCAGGTAGGCTGTGGCGTTGCAACGATGCTCAATTGGTACCAAGGGGCCCAAAGAGTGCCAAGAAAATATTCCCCACACCATGACACCACCACCACCAGCCTGAACCGTTGATACAAGGCAGGATGGATCCATGCTTTCATGTTGTAGACGCCAAATTCTGACCCTACCATCCGACTGTCGCAGCAGAAATCGAGACTCATCAGACCAGGCAACGTTTTTCCAATCTTCTATTGTCCAATTTCGATGAGCTTGTGCAAATTGTAGTCTCAGTTCCTGTTCTTAGCTGAAAGGAGTGGCACCCGATGTGGTCTTCTGCTGCTGTAGCCCATCTGCCTCAAAGTTGGACGTACTGTGCGTTCAGAGATGCTCTTCTGCCCACCTTGGTTGTAACGGGTGGTTATTGAGTCACTGTTGCCCTTCTATCAGCTCAAACCAGTCTGGCCATTCTCCTCTGACCTCTGGCATCAACAAGGCATTTCCGTCCACAGAACTGCCGCTCACTGGATGTTTTTTCTTTTTCGGACCATTCTCTGTAAACCCTAGAGATGGTTGTGCGTGAAAATCCCAGTAGATTAGCAGTTTCTGAAATACTCAGACCAGCCCTTCTGGCACCAACAATCATGCCACGTTCAAAGTCACTCAAATCACCTTTCTTCCCCATACTGATGCTCGGTTTGAACTGCAGGAGATTCTCTTGACCATGTCTACATGCCTAAATGCACTGAGTTGCCGCCATGTGATTGGCTGCTTAGAAATTAAGTGTTAACGAGCAGTTGGACAGGTGTACCTAATAAAGTGGCCGGTGAGTGTATATTATATTAACGAACCGTTATCAACCATTAGAACCATAACTAACATGTCACACACATAAAAAGGCACTCAAATGTGTAAAACCAAAAAAAAATACACACAAGACCACAAACAAATTAACTAGAGCTGTTCTGATATTCCTGACAAGTCTGATGCCTGTTGGCCAGTAACCCTCCCCCCCCCCATCCCCCCACAAACACACACACACACACACACACACATTTCATCAGTGTCTTGTATCAAAACCAAGTGCCAACCAAGTGCATGAACAAGAATTAATTACAAATGATTACAGTAATACACTACCAATGCAATAGTGAATGGGTACAACATGAACACAGGATTTAAGAAACTTCTGCTCGCTTTCAGCCCCAAAGTGGACCAGCTGCTGTTTCCTCCTGTTTCAAGTAAGCTCGCATCCTACCTTGATTTTGTATTTCACTGTCTATGGTTCCAAGGGCCATACACCCCTTTTCCCTTGTTCAAAAAGAGTATTGGGACAGCACTAGGTTTCGCGTGAACCCGCAAAACCAAGGGGAAGGGGTGAGATAGAGAAATGAGATTCAGCCCAAGACCTCCTGGAACACAAACTAAGCGGTATGCCCCCTTTTTAATACCTCAGAAAATCAGACAACACAACAAGCACTTTAAATGTACATGATTTACAGTTTCTATTTTACTTTGCATCTATTTACAGTATTGTACTGTAGGAAATTTATTATATTGTGTTTATGCTGCCGTTTTTATGGGTGTTAGATCAGGCTTGAGCGCTGTAACTTCTGTTTTAATGGATGAAATAACCTAATTCACTTCAGACACTTGCAGCAACAGATGCTTTGGTAAATGTCAACAGGCTTGCAGTACAATCAAGTCACAAAGTATGGCAATTAGCAGAGGATGATTTCGATCCATCGACCTCTGGTTTATGGGCTCTGCATGCTTCTGCTGCGACACTCTGCTCTTCAGAGCTGGGGTCTGGATGATCTGTGTTCCACATTTTGAGGGAAGGTTCCAACAGTTTACGGGTTGTAAAGTTAAACATTTGGTAGACCTTGCCACTATCTTTTATGTGAGCTTCCTGATTACTCACACATTGATTATTCACATGTAACACTTGTGATTGGCTGGTGTTTTTAAAAAAAAGGGCATCGTGAGTACAGATATAAACATCAGTAAGGAGTCTACCAAGTTGCCTCTTATCATTTTAGTTTGGACACCCAGTGAGGCTTACTGCGATGGTTTGGACTGGATTGTCAGACATAACAACAGAATCACAAATCTCATTCATGTGCCTGTGCCAGTGTTCAACCACCTGTCACTGCATTTTCAGCTTGAGTGGTGTTTTTTGTTTTTTTGTTTAAACACCTGCTCTGTGTGAGGGTTGAACTCAAGACCTTCAAATTATGAGACTGACACGCTGCCTACTGCGCCAACGAGGCTATAAAAGCAGTTGTAATGGTTGGAAGAATGTACGTGGAAACCTATGTACTCACACAAAGGCTAAGATCAACCCTAGATGCTTTGTCATGACCCCATGAAAAGGCCAGGACAAAAGACCGTGTACAAAGGTTGAAGGAAACGTGAGAATATGACCACAACAAAAGAAATGATAATTCAATGATGGTGGTAGTCAGTTTAGTCAGTGGTGAGTGTGTATGCATGGATGAGTGTGAGGTATGGTGTCAGTGATTTATGCTGGACAGTGTAAAACTAACAAAGATGAGGGGGAGAGGTGCTGGACTGAGAGACCTCTAGGGCAATCCGAGATGCACAACCAATAATAAAACACTACTGAGTGAATGCGTTCAGAAAATGAAGAACATTGTTCAGAAATCTTAATGAAGCTTCATTTGACCATAACTATTAACCACCTGAACCTGGTAAAAGGTATGAGGTACTCCTGCATAGCTAGCCAGTGATTTACCTACTGTAGATGGTGGTCGGCGTATCAATGAGGCTTGAAAATTTGCAGATGGTGATTCAGAGGAGATGGAACAGTTTAAAGTGTAAAGTAACTTAATTTTCTAAATTGTCGCCTACAGTGCCAACGAGAGCTCTTCTCTAATATTACCGGGTACGCAATAGCTATTCAACTTTAGAAGGTATTGTTGATCTCAGAAACAACGATAGACAGCACCATCTTATCACAACGCCCATGTTTGTGTTTCTTCAAAGTTTGCAAAAACATTCACATGAACTCGCAAATCAATTGATGAGATTTTGGAGGTCAAAGGTTCAATGTCAAGGTGACTGTGTCCTCATGTCTGTCCATCCGATTCTTGTGAATGCAATATCTCTGAACGCCTAGAGGGAAGCACTTTAAATATGGCATACAAAACAACTTGGAGTCGCTGTATATGTATTTCTCCTGAACTGGTGAGCTTGGGGGCGTAAAGTTTCAGTGGCCTAATGGATAAGGCACTGGCCTCCTAAGCCAGGGCTTGTGGGTTCAAGTCCCATCTGGGGTGAATTTTAACACAGTGGATCAGCAGAAGCGTGCTGGGCCCAAACTTCAGTGGTCGATGAAGCAAAACCATCCTCCGCTAACTGTCTTTTGCTGGTGACACAAGGGTAGACATTCTGAAAGGGTGATGCATCAAGAGATGATAGCCCTCAACCGGATTTCCATAGTGAGATGAATCATGATATAACTGCTGGAAAAGTTGTTGAAGAAAATTAATGTTCTCGAGGAATATCATGTTCTGGCAGTTTACTGTCCATTTTGAAGAATCAACATCCACTGCCCTGTCAGAACCCTGTAGTAATGTTGACTTTCCAGTTATGTGATTGGTAAGTAGTTGGGCTGTATACAGGTTTTGATCATATCCATCGGTTGCATGGACGTGACTTCAATACCCCGGTTTCACCGCCTGATTGCTGTCTTGTCTTTGTCGTTCTACAACTATTTGGGCTCACACCTAAACACACCCGAAGCATCTCAGCCGAAAATCCCACTGCACCTCAAAGGGCTCTCAAGCACTCCCAGCTGTGCTTTTGCAGAAGAGCACCTTGTTTTCTTTTAGCTTGGAAGAAGGCTTTAGCTTATGTGAGGTAAACAAATTGCACCATAGTGCTACTTATTAGTCCGTCCACTTCAGTTATGTATTGAAGCACATCCTTAGAGCTAATGGCCCTCATTAACCCAACCTAACGTAGAAACCAGCCCAGATATGAGCGCAGAAATCCTCTTACGACAGACTTCACGTGAGATTCATGAAACTTTTATATCACACCAATCAGAGTGTAAGAATGATTGTAGATTGATAAATGCAACGGCTGGAAACGATCGTAATTTAAATATCACGCCCCAATATATTCTCGGTTTTGAGGCCTCGCCCCTACTATTAACAACATGACAATTTATGACATGGCCAGACGTAATCCGGCTAAGAAGCGGCACTTTTCAGGGGTGGAGATTGAAATTGTTATTATTAAATCTGCTATAGATAGAGGGTATAGAAAGAAGGACGAAGGGAAGAAAAGAAACGCAAACCGTGTAAATGTGTGAAGGTATGTGTGGAGGAAAAACTTTATTTTGCATTTTGATCCTTGACAACAGCTAAGTGGGTCACTTGTATACTTGTTGATTCACTGTTGTATAACTATTATTATTGTTTTATGTTTCATTTATCATTGTTTTACTTAGCATAAGCCTTATATACTTGTTTTGGTCACGTATCGAGCTCATGTTTTGAAAAGTTTGGCCATGTTTTGAGGACGGCGCTCCTGTTTTGGAAACATGGTTTCGAGGCAGGTGCGCCGGACTCACCAAGGAATGGGCTGGTAGCGGGGACTGGCCCCTCCGCTCACACACCATCCTTGTTTTGTTAAGAGAATAAAAAGACTGAGAATCTCTCGGTCCGACGGAGCCTGCTGCGAGTCGCGTACGAGACGTCCAGCTACGTTGATGCGGGCCCTGCCGGACTGACGGCTCTCCAGTCCTGTGTCAAGGTAAGAGCTCTGAAGTAGTGTATACTATGCACCACGTATGGAGTGCACATCTGTTGCATGCTGTTTGCTTTGCTGTATTCTGTGGGGAATAAAGAGACATATATTCTAGCAGGTACGGCATCTGAGTGTTTGTCTGTAAAGGAGAGTGTACTTTACAGTGTGTATTGACAGTGTGAGTTTGTTGCTCACAGCTGTGCCGTTTTCTGTGGCAGGATAACGGGATAGTTAATCCTACCAGAAAACGGTGTTTTGTGTTTATTGACAGTGTGAGTTTATTGCTCACATCTGTACTGTATTCCGCGGGGGATAAAGGGACAGGTTGTCCTAGCGGAAGCAGTGTTTAGTGCTTATTTGCCTGCAGCCGACCACCCCGCGATCCTGTCTAAAGATTTCACAGTATCTCCAACAGTATGTATGTATGCATCTGTGTCTATGATGTGTAATAAGTGAAGCATAAGATTTTGTATTTACTAAAGGATAAATGTAGAGAAAGGGGGTCGGACCTGATAAGTTGTTTATGAACTTCTTCCTACTTCTTTTTGAACATGGGAATTTTTTTCTTTGAATGACTTTCAATTTTGGCAGATTGTGCTGAGAAGTACATGGCCTTATTTATCTGTCATTTTAATAATATATATGCATGCATGAATGTATGTATATGTATTTTTTTATTTTAATATTTTACATGTTCAAATAAACTACTACTACAAACAAATTTGCAGTAACTTGTCCTATTTGGCAGCCTTAAAGCATGCATTAGGCCGTTGGAAGAATGTGGAATAGAAAGAGATCATTAATGCAGTCACGATAAGTCAAAACAGGAACCCAGAAGCAGATCAGGACAAGGTGTTTATGAATAATAAGGTGAGTATTTATTGAAAAAAGCAGTGTAGCAACGGGTCCGGAAGGTAGGCAGTGGATAGAATGGGTGGTAGGAGGACAGTGCAGGTCCAGGAATGTAGTTGAAGTTGACGGATGAAATGATTACGCTATCGACCCGGCAGGGAATGGATGTCAGGTCACGGTTTAAATGGAGCAGAGGTGGTGATCAGGACCAGGTGTGCAGACTGCAGGTGACAGCAGGTGTGTGTGGTGGAGAATCAGCTGTGATACCCAAAACACCGGCAACACCAAGTCATGACGCTGGAGTCATGATAGTACCTCCCCTCCGACGAATGCCACCGGGCGGACTGCCAGGAGCACCAGGATGGAGCCTATAGAAGTCCCGGAGTAGGTCCGCGTCCAGGATCTGACGCCGAGGTATCCAGCACCTCTCCTCAGGACCGTCAGCCTCCCAGTCCACAAGGTACTGGAAGCCCCGCCCGTGACGTCTAGAGTCCATGATGCGGCAAATAGTGTAGACCATGTAATGGGGGGAAAAAAATCTTCTCTAGGGGAAACAGGATATAGATATATAAATTTTGCAAGAGGTTGTCACACTGTTACTGCGTTAACTCTGTGAAAACTGTCTTCCCACTTGGTTATTCTCTGCAGGGAATAATTAAATCTCACCAAAATTCGAAACCTTGACTCAGTTGCACAGCTGTCTTTATTTTGTTTCAACAAAGTCTCACTCTCCAAACAACTCCTCTCCTGCTGTACAGAAACTTTAACAACATTCTCTATTCTATCAGGGCTTAACCCCACCTTTTTTTTTTTGTCTCTAGTTAGTTTTGTCTTGCCGCCAGCCGTGGCCAGAAGTATTATGCTTTAGAGTCGTCCGTCCATTTCCACATACGTGCGCACTTCCCATTCTTGTGAACGTGATAACACAGGAGCGAGGAAGGAATTTCTGGAGGGAATTTTCTTCAAATTTATCAATTGATGAGATTTTGGAGGTCAAAGGTTTAAGGTGACTGTAACCTCATGTCTGTCCATCCGATTCTTGTGAATGCAATATCTCTGAACACCTAGAGGGAATCACTTCAAATCTGGCATACACAACCACTTAGAGTCATGGCTGAACTGATTTAGATTTTGCATTTTCAGAAGAGCACCTTGTTTTGTTTTAGGGGGAAAAAAGCTTTCACTCATAACAAGGTAAACAAATTGCACTTTATTGCCCTTATGAAACATTTAGGCAATAGTAGCAGTACAGTTCACACTTAAAAATACAAACAGACTCTCTCTCAAGGAGAGGTTAAATGTCCCATGGCATGTCACTTCACGGGGTCTTTTATATTTGTTCCCCCAGCCTGCCTATGGTCCCCCAGTGGTTAGAAATGGCGTTACATGTAAACCAAGCCCTGGGTATCCTAAACTGCTTTTGAGAAAATGAAAGCTGAAATAGACTTATCTGGAATCTTCCCCTTAAGACGTCATGAGGAGCAAGGTTACCTCTCCTTTCTCTGCTTTGCTTGCCCAGAGAGTTTGGTGCGCGCATGAGAAAGAGAGAGACATCATGTCTTGCAAACAAGCCAACTGCCATGCTTTTTATTATTACTTTTTAATAAAAACAAAATAAAAGTTTCAAACACGTCTACGTTTTCCAACCAAAACATCATTAAACGTCTTAATGTTTCTCCTTTGGGCTTCTCCTTCCCACTGTGGTACATTGTGGTTAGGGTTGGGTACCAAAACCCGGTGCTCTAACACCCGGATCTATTGGACCGAATAGTAACAGGGATTTCGGGGCCTCATTTCGGTGCAACAGAAACACCAGCGCTGCCTTTTTCCATCTAGTGGTTGTTTGTCATTAAGCAGCAATTTACTGGAGAAATATTACATTTTTTTTACATTTAATTTGGCACATATAGCGATAAACAAGCCGTTCTTAAATGTTGCTGGCTGTCTTTTTGTGCTCCTTTTTTTATATATACACATTTAAAAAAAGTATTTTTAAAAGGATGGGTTCGGTTCAGGCATTGATTCTGGTGCCTAAATGGTAAAGGGTTCTGAGGAAAGGCAGAAAACAGTCCAGCTGATCCACAATAACATACATGCTGCTCAGAAGATAAAGTTACTGCGTGTCAGCCTACAATGTGGAGAGAAGATCAGAATATAACAACACAGCTATCAGGGCATGAGGAGGAGGAAACAGCTTGGCTCTGAAACATGTTCACAACGAGGCAGGGTGAATGCGTTGGTGAGTTTTAAGGCTACCACTCTGAGAAAAGGTTTTCCCACATTGTTCACAGCTGTACGGCTTCTCTCCAGTGTGAATGCGCTGGTGAGTTTTAAGGTTACTACTCTGAGAAAAGGTTTCCCCACATTGTTCACACCAGTATGGCTTCTCTCCAGTGTGAATGCGCTGGTGAGTTTTAAGGTGACTACTACGAGAAAAGGTCTTCCCACATTGTTCACAGCTGTACGGCTTCTCTCCAGTGTGAATGCGTTGATGGCTTTTTAGGGTACTCTGTACTGTGAAAGCTGCCTCACATTGATCACAGCTGTAAGGCTTCTCTCCAGTGTGAACTCTCTGATGAATCTTTAAATATCCTGATGTGAAGGATTTGTCACAGTGCTGACAGCGGTGACGTTTGACTCCTCTTCCTCTCTGTTTCTATCAACAGAGAAAAACCAAGAGAGTAAGTTAGTGAGTTGCCATGCTATAGAGCTCTCTCTTAAACTAGAAACAACATTTAGAGCATGTCTATGGAACATTGTTTGACTGACGCATTACCCTTCTTAATTATCTACCAACCTCAATATTATGGAGTTGCATTATGGGAAATGTAACATCCAGTGTTGGTTAGTTTGTGATAAATAAACTACTTTTGATCAATTTATGTGTGGCCTCCATTTTGTTGCCAGCCTTTAGCCAGCCGGTAACAAATGGGGATCATCTGGGAGTTTTTGTGCTGGGAGAGTTGTAAATATAACATATTCCCACAGATTTTTAACTCTCACTGGTATCTGTAGGGGTTACCGTGTTGTCTTCATGTTGCTGGAACAGCTCTACTCCAGTAAAGTAAATTGGAACCATTGTTCATGAAAGGCATTAGCAATGAGGGGCACCAGTTGACCTTTGACCTTTTGTTTTAGGTTGTTTTTGCTAAATCAAACTTGTATAGCCAACAGTATTGTGTAAGTAAGTAATATGGTAGTGGAATGTGGTATTGTCCACACAAGCTACATTTCCTCAAGCATTTCTAACCTCAGCAGAGCTTTCTGCTGTGCTCTGGAATAAAACTGCTGAGCATCACTGACTCCTCTGAAAAACACAGGCGCATCTTCCATTAAAGTAAACTAATTGTCTCCTATCAGTCAAATAACTTCCCATCCATAATAATGTGATATGTGAAAAACCATAACATTCCAATTTTTTTTAACAGTAAGTTGTGGTCAGTTATATCAAATGCTGCAGTAAAATCAAGCATCACAACACCTATTATTTCCTCTCGTCCATATCCTTAAACCAGTCATCAACCATCTGTGTCAGGGCAGTGGCTGTTGAGTGTTTTCCTCTGTATGCAAGCTGAAAAACTGTAACTAAATTATTTAAAAAATAAAACTGAATCTGTTCATAAACAATTCTTTGACCTTTTGTTTTAGGTTGTCTTTTTTGCTAAATCAAACTTATATAGCCAGCAGTATTGTGTAAGTAAGTAATATGGTAGTGTAATGTGGTATTGTCCACACAAGCTACATTTCCTCAAGTATTTCTGAAGCTCAGCAGAGCTTTCTGCTGTGCTCTGGAATAAAACTGCTGAGCATCACTGACGCCACTGAAACACAGGCGCATATGTCGTGGTCACGGATGTTTAAAAAATAGCATCACTAAACTCATAAATCATATTTTTTGGTAAAAGTGATATTTCTACATGGCAAATAATTTACTAGTAAGTGTTGTAGAGTCCTAGAAAACCAACAGTCATGACGTCTATGCTGCTCATTCTGTAGAATTGAATCTGTAATTGAAAGGAGCATGCTCATAATAATAGCAGGGTTGTTTTCAATTAGTGAGCGGATTGATTCTGTGAAGCAAAATGTGTGGACAGTCAAATGTTGTCTCAGAGTTTTCTTTTGTGTAAAACCTTTACTACAAACTGAGAAACTAAATGGTTTTTCTCCCGTGTGGACAGTCAAATGTCGTCTCAGATTTTGCTTCAGTGCAAATTTTTGATCACAAACTGAACAACTAAATGGTTTTTCACCTCTGTGGATTCTCACGTGTACAACCAAATTGCCAAGCTGACAGAAACTTAATTTGCAAACTGAGCAGGTGGAACATTTTTCTTTTGAATGAAGTTTCATGTGAGTCGTTAAGGTTTTCTTCCGAAGGTATCTTTTACCACAAACTGAGCAACTAAATGGTTTCTCTCCTGTTTGGTCTCCAGAGTGTTTCTGAAGATTTTTTTTGCGGCCAAAGCTTCCTGTACATTCAGAGGAGCTAACTGATGTGTTTCCAGTGTTACATCCAACATCACTTACAGGTTTTTCATTGTTTGGCAGAGGGTTTAAACCTGTCTGAGGTTCCCTAGTCTCCTCCCATTCTGCACTATCATCAGTCTCAGATTCAGATTCAGAGGAGTCTGAAGTCTTGTCATGAGTAGCTGGTTGTAAAGGACTATCTGGATCTGAGTTCCTGGCTGGTTCTTGTCCTCCACAGTCCTCTCTATCATCTCCTGTTCTCTCTGCTTCTCTGTTCTCCTCAGTTTGGCTTTCATGAAGCTGAGAGGACTGAGCTTTCTCTTCATCATCTTCTTCACTCTTCTCAGGGACAGTAGTGAACGGGAACTTGATATCAGCCTCCTCCAGCCCTTGAAGCTGCTCTCCCTCCTGACTGGTCCAGAGCTGCTGCTGTTCCTCTTTAATGTGTGGGGGGTCTGGGTCCTCCTGGTCCAGACTGGAGCTCCACCCCTGCTGCTCAGGGGGAACCTCTGCTTTAACCACCGACAGCTTCTGGACGTCTGAGGAGATTAAGGAAATACAAGCACATGTAGAAAACTGTTAGAAAACTGTAATTTCATGTTGACAGGATCTCTTTACAGGGCTCCAAACTACGACCAAATTGGTGCTTTCTGCTTTTATTTTTTTTTAAGTACAAGCAGTTTTTACAAATATTCACACCTGTTAATCCGACGACATTATGCTTAAAACTGCTTAAATAAACTGTGCGCACGGATTCATAAACCGTGCTCACGGTTTTATAAACGTGAGCAAAATAGGAAAGATATTCAGAGATTCAAACTTCTGGGATCAATTACTCTATATTGAAATTATGTTAAATCACAAATGACGCATCTCTCCTAACGTAGTAAGGTTAACAATGAGCTACTTTGTAAGCAATGATTTTAGGAAAACGCAGAGTTGGAAGAAGTGTTCTGCTTATTTTTCAGGAGAAAAACCCAAATGTTATTCAAGGTAATAAAATAGAGAACCACTGGCATGACTCTGTATATCAGCTGTACTCAAATACAAGTTTACAGTTTTTAGAGCTGATTTCTGAAAGTGTAAATGAGGTAGCGTTTGTTACACTTAAAATACTTGTCATTTTATTCTCTAAAATAATTGTCATTAACCCATGTCCCCATCGGCAACATGTTCTATCTGAACTGCTGAGCTGTGTATATGTGTATGAGATCCTGACAGTATGATAACCTTAAGCAAAAATATTACGGTTTCACGGTTTTGCAATCACAGCTTTCAAATGTATTATTTCAAAATGTCTGGGTAAAAAGCTGATACCTTAGGAACACTATAGAAAACTTTAGAGGATTTGAAACCGTGACTTTTTCAAACCACAATATACCTTGAAACCGGTAACCGACCAATGCCTATATGGTAACAATTCACACACTCAGTACAGAACATGGGACGGACCACAGAGGATAATCTTCACCTGTTTAAGTACGCACTGGTCAAAGAGAGACTGAAAAAGTGATTATCTTTCTTTAACAAATAACCAATAACTTAAATTTCGATGATACAGAAAGTTTGTTCACCATGCAGTCATCCCAAAGCGGATTACATTCTCTAAAACAGCCTGATAAAAAAAAAAAAACAAGACTGCAGCGGCCACTGTTCAGAGTCTATCCTCTGGGGCTTCTCATCTGCTGCATTAAACCTGAACCATGACAGAATCTGTTCCTGCAGGTCTTGCAAACATACAGCGTCTCACCTGTGTGGGTTCTTCTCACGTGGACCAACAAGCCACTACTATGTATAAATGTCGGTTCTCATGTTGATTTTCAAGTTATCTTTAAGTCCAAAGACATTTCAACATGTTGCACAAGAATAAGACTTCTCACCTGTGTGGATTCTCATATGCTTTAATAATGCTGAACCGTCTGAATCTTTTTCCAAAAGTCTTGCAAATGTACGATTTCTCAACTGTGTGGGCTCTTCTCACGTGGACCAACAAGCCACTACTTTGTATAAATGTCGGTTCTCATGTGGATTTTCAAGTTATCTTTATGTCCAAAGTCTTTTCTACATGTTTTACAAGAATAAGGCTGAATCCCATTCCTTCCCCTTACCCCTTCCCATAGCTTTTGCGCGTTCACGCGGGACCTAGTGCTGTCCCAATACCTATTACGACCGAAGGGAAGGAGATAGACCAAGGGGTGTATAGCCCTAGAAACATAGTGTGGACGCGACCTCACTTGAAAACACACGGGCATCAATGGCTGCCCGTCGACCAGAGAGACACATTAATGTAAGTACTTTCGGCTTAAATAATTGATTAAAGGTTACGGCAGTCTTCTTTTGTGGTCTATGCAGTCCTGTACATGTATACTTGCAACCATGTTCCTAACTGAAACTTTTTAAAAATCGCTAGCTTGCAATGCTAACGCTAATTGCTAACGCTAACGTTGAACAGTCAACAAAATGTTTTTGTGAACATCAAAGACATTCAAACAGTGATAACTGAAACAGATATACACACACCATGTATACAGGGTGTATATGTATGTATACATGATACATGTGTATACACATATGTATTGCAAACAGACCTAAGTACTACACAGATAAGAACATCTGCCTCTGCACTACCAAAGTGAACCTAAATATATAAATATTTAAATCCATATGACACTGTTGTCCAAACCCACACAATCAACAGACAGAGACAGCATCTTGGAAGTTTGTGATCAATACTGTATGGTGATGTCACCAAGTGGTGTCCCATTTTATAGGGGTATGTTTTCACCCTACGCCTTACCCCTTGGTTTCAAGGGCCAAGGGGTAGGGGTAAGGGCAAGGGGTAGGGGTAAGATGGAGAAATGGGATTCAGCCTAAGGCTTCTCACTTGTGTGAATTCTCATGTAGGTGTTAAAAACATCCTTATGTCTGAAATCTTTTCCATATGTTTTGCAATAATAAGGCTTTTCACCTATGTGGATTTTCATGTGTCTCCGGAATTCTGAATTACACTTTTCCACATGTCACACATGAAAGACTCATTACATTTACCTGTTTCTGATACGTTAGTGTTGTCTACGTTGTTGCTGTGACTTCTGCTCTTGCGTTGTCTCTTCTTTGGTTCTGGCTCTGCATTTCTAGCTGATCCTGAGTCTCCATGCTGGCCTCCTTTCTGGTCTTGGCTCTCAGCTCTACGGAGCTGGTGGTCACTGTTTGCTTCTGATTCCACAGAGGTTATAACTGGCATGTTGGCTAAAGACTCTTTCTCTGCTGCATTTAGAGTGTCATCATCAGGGTTTAAGTTCAGAGTCTGACCTTCACTGTGGTCCCTTTCCTCATAAGTAAGACTCAACATAAAGGTATCAGTCTCCTGCTTCAGGACAAGCTGCTCTCCCTCCTGACTGGTGCACAGTTCCTCTTTAATCTGTGGAGGCTCTGGGTCCTCTCGGTCCAGACTGGAGTTCCTCACCTGAATACAGAGCTGCTGGTCAGAGAGAACCTCCTCCTCCTTACAGACATGTTGCTGTGGGAGCTCTGAAGGGACAGACAACAAAAGAAATAGGATACCACTGTTACTGGAGAAAAAAAACAGAACACTTGCTCTCTTTTTCCTGAGACCATAGACTAAAAAATAATGGACAGAGCATCCGGGTCAGAAAAGTGGAGCCAATGCTAAAGCTCATTAAAGGTTCCATGGCATGAAGATTTCACTTTATGAGATTTTTTTACATTAATATGCGTTCCCCACCAGCCTGCCAATGGTCCCCCAGTGGCTAGAAATGGTGATAGGTGTACACTGAGCCCTGGGTATCCTGCTCTGCCGTTGAGAAAAATAAAGCTCAAATGGGCCGATCTGAAGTCTAAGAGGTCATAAGGAGCAAGGTTACCTCCCCTTTCTTTGCTTTGCCTGCCCAGAGAAAGAGAGAGACATCGTGGCTTTTAAACAAGCAAAGTGGCAGTTGGTCAAGGCAACACCACTAAGGGGGACCACTAAGGTCTATATAAAAGAGACTTCAGAAACAGTATTAGGGGACCACTAAGGTCTATATAAAAGAGACTTCAGAAACAGTATTAGGGGACCACTAAGGTCTATATAAAAGAGACTTCAGAAACAGTATTAGGGGACCACTAAGGTCTATATAAAAGAGACTTCAGATACAGTATTAGGGACCACTAAGGCCTATATAAAAGAGACTTCAGATACCGTATTAGGAACCACTAAGGTCTATATAAAACCATCCAAAAAGCATCATGTCATGGGACATTTAAAGCTGCAAGTGCTCTAATTTTTTGCAGGTTCCAAAAGAAGTCCGTTTTTTATTTTAGAAATCCATGAGAAAAAAAACTACTTCTCGCGTAATTTATAACTCAGTAAACTTTAATATAATGACTTTGTGGTCTCAATTGCTAGTTTGGTCCCGTTTATTTTATGTAAAATAAAAGATTAAGCAGGGGATCTTTCCGGACCTGTCAAACAGGACAGAGGCTTTAATTATTGTAAAATCTGAAATTTAAATCTGATGTGTTTGTCCCACACAGTGGAGTTATACGCCTAGCTTTATTCAAGACCACAGTCTTTCAATTTGACAGCATTTATCAATGATATTACTTTCGTATTTTCTAATAATTTACCAAGTAGGCTAATTGCTTTGTAATTTAATAACATGGTTTGATGAACCAGAATGACAGGGGCCCTGGAAGTTGGCCCATCCCGGTCTGATGTCAGTGTAACCGGAGGGTGACCGGAGAGAAGAAGTAAAGGTACCAACCTGCTCTGTGCAGCCGGAGCTGAGGGCTGAAAACAGCGTCCAGTAGTTGGCGCTCGTGCTCCTCTTTTGAACGACACAGTTCCTCCTCGTACTCTGCTATCGTTCTTTCAACCAGCCCAAATATCTCTTCAGCAGCCGCAGTTAGTCGCTGCTCCACCAGCCCTCTCAGCATTGGGACTTTAGACATTTTCACACGATGACAGAAACTTTTCCTCCGAACAAACTCCGTCAAAAACACTGTTTGTTTTCCTTCAAACTGTTGCTAAGCAGCTAGCATGCTAAGCTAGCGTCGTTAGCTTTGTAGCTTCCGGGAGATGAGTCCGAGGTAAAACATTCAGAAAGAAGGTGAGCAGCACAAAGTCCACCAGACAGGTTTATCCGGACACACACAGGCTCTGATGGACCACATCTGTTGGAGCTCACACACTTTCCCAGAACAACAAACCGACTCCAATGCTTTCACTCACGTTAGTCGCCATATTGCTCAAAGAATAACATCCGGTCCTGCTGCAGCTTGGTGAATAGCCTTCAAAATAAAGGTCTGTATAAAAAGGAGGTACAAGAAGTGGTTTATTTCAATGGTAAACATTCTTCAATTCATAAAAACGTCTCTAAGAACTTTGACATATTAAAAATTTTCTTTAATGGATAGTTTGAGTTTACCCGGCCATAGCCAGACTAATAACCTATATGTGGTTGGGAGACTTTTATTATTAAAGGCCAGTTATTACATGGATTAGGATACTATGCATCCTGATAAAATTCCTTTGTCTTTTGGAATTAAAATACCCAGACTCTGGATTCCATCTGGGACTTGGAAACAAAACAAGACCCTCTTGCTGTTTTTTCATGTTGGTTTTTTGGCACTTTACTAATGTGCCAAACAGAGGTGGGTAGAGTAGCCAAAAATTGTACTCAAGTAAAAGTACTGTTACTTCAGAATAATATGACTCAAGTAAAAGTAAAAGTAGTCATCCAAATAATTACTTGAGTAAGAGTAAAAAAGTGCTTGATGAAAAAACTACTCAAGTAGTGAGTAACTGTTGAGTAACGTCTGATTTATTTCTTAAAACAAGCATCAATCAGACAGACAAAAATACAAAAAAATCATCTTTAGGCAAATTATAGTTCATCCAATCAATACAATAAATTAAAATGAATTTATTAATTACAAAATAGCTTACTTGAGAGACTTGTCACATCAAATTTGGATGGATACTGCATGTTGCATGTGTAAAACATACTGTATGTAACCTAAAAGACAAACATCCACCTCTCCACAGCAAAAACTAAAACTACCGCCACGTCTCCTCAGGTTAGATGTTGAGTTGTTGAATGGTCACATGTCCGTTTGTTTTGGTCGACCCTGAACACACCGCATAACGTAGCTGCTTTTCCTAAAAGGTAACCGTCATAGACATATAAAGAGTATATATTATATTATATTATATGTCTATGGTAACCACGCTTTCACTATGAGGCCGGGGGGGGTCTGCGTTGCCTTGGCGATGTTTGATTATGACGTCTTTCCTTTGCTACGACTGTAAAGCTAACCTGTCCCGCTGCTGAAACGAGTATGGTCACGTGATTACACAACGACGTGTGATTGGTTAAGCACAGTCACGTGGTAGAGCCTTCAGCGAAAGACTCTCTCTCTGTCAAAATAAAACATTAAAATGAGACGTACGCTGGGGTAAAAAACAATGAAGCGTAGTAACGAGTAACGAGCTCATTGTAGCCTAATGTAGCGGAGTAAGAGTAGAGTTTATTTTTCACTAATCTACTCAAGTAAAAGTAAAAGTAAGGTGATTTAAAACTACTCCTAGAAGTACAATTTTTTCAAAACGTACTCAAGTAAATGTAACGTAGTAATGTAACTTGTTACTACCCACCTCTGGTGCCAAAAAATACTAATGTGCATGTATTTGATTCTTCTCCTCAGACGTCCAGCAGCTGTCTGTGGTTAAAGCAGAGGTTCCCCCTAAGCAGCAGGGTGGAGCTCCCAGTCTGGACAAGGAGGACCAGAACCCCCCACACATTAAAGAGGAACAGGAGGAACTCTGGACCAGTCAGGAGGAGTCAGGATAACGCAGGATTGACGCATACAGCTCTTCCCCCCTCCCCCCACTAGGCAGATCCGACCCCACCTGGTTCAGATCAACCCCTGCTATGTGCCTCTGGTGAAAAGGCAACCTCTGACCTCAAGGACAGTGAGGAGATGGTCGGGGGAGGCCTATGAGACACTTCAGGGATGTTTTGAGGTGACAGACTGGGATGCACTCTGTGAGCCACATGGAGAGGACATAGATGGGCTGACTGAGTGTATCTCAGACTACATAAACTTCTGTGTGGACTGCACTGTCCCAGCAAGGACTGTTCAGTGTTACCCAAACAACAAACCGTGGGTAACAAAGGACATCAAGACATCCTGAATGCTAAGAGGAGGGTTTTCAGAGCTGGGAATAGGGAGGAGGTGAGGGCCATTCAGGGGGACCTGAAGGTGAAGATCAGGGAGGCTAAGGAGAAGTACAGGAGGAAGCTGGAGCGTAAACTCCAGCAGAACAGCATGAGGGAGGTCTGGAGCGGCATGAGGACCATCACTGGCTTCAGACCAACTGGCAGCAGAGAGGAGTTGAAGGCAGCTTGGACAGGGCCAACGAACTCAATCTGTTCTTTAACAGATTTGATGCTCCTGCTCCTGCCCATCTCCCCATTAACACAACTGCTGTCTCACCTCCAACCCCACTACTTCCCCCTCCCCCCCTCACTGTCCCTTGCCCTCCTCCTGGGAGAGCCTTACCTCCCCCTCCCCCTCCTCTAGCCCTCCGGTTAACACCTCTCTCCAGCCTGACTCCCCCTCCCCCTACCCCCCTGTAACCTCTGTGTTCCTCACTGCTGACCAGGTGAGAAGACAGCTGACTAGACTCCACTCTAATAAGGCTGCAGGCCCTGATGGTGTCCATCCTGGGGTGCTCAAAGCCTGTGCCTCTCAGCTATGTGGAGTCCTTCACCATGTCTTCAACCTGAGCCTTAGTCTCCAAAGGGTCCCCGTGCTGTGGAAGACATCTTGCCTCGTTCCTGTGCCAAAGACGCCACGTCCCAGTGACTCCAAGGACTACAGACCCGTGGCACTGACCTCCCACATTATAAAGACCCTGGAGAGACTGGTTCTGGAACAGCTGCGGCCCATGGTCAGACCTCTCCTGGACCCCCTCCAGTTCGCCTACCAGCCCCGGTTGGGAGTTGAGGACGCCATCATCTTCCTGCTCAACTGCATCTACTCCCACCTGGACAGGCCGGCGAGCACGGTGAGGGTCATGTTTTTTGACTTCTCCAGTGCTTTCAACACCATCCGGCCGGCCCTGCTGGGTGAGAAGCTGACAGCGATGCAGGTGGATCCCCCTCGTGTCCTGGATTGTTGACTACCTGACTGGCAGACCACAGTATGTGCGCCTGCAACACTGTGTGTCAGACAGAGTGGTCAGCAACACCGGGCCCCCGCAGAGGACTGTCCTCCCTTCCGTCCTCTTCACCATCTACACCCAGACTTCAACTACCACACAGAGTCCTGCCATCTTCAGAAGTTTCTGATGACTCTACTGTGGTTGGATGTATCAGCGAGGGGGACGAGGCTGAGTACAGAGCTGTGGTGGGGGACTGGTGTGTGAGCTGAACCATCTACAGCTCAACGTGACAAAGACCAAGGAGCTGGTGGTGGATCTAAGGAGAGCCAAGGCAGCAGTGAGCCCTGTTTCCATCCAGGGGGTCGTGTGGACATTGTGGAGGACTACAAATACCTGGGAGTGCACTTAGACAATAAACTGGACTGGGCCAAGAACACTCAAGCCCTCTACAGGAAGGGCCAAAGCCGTCTCTACTTTCTGAGGAGGCTGAGGTCCTTCAACATCTGCAGGACAATGCTGAGGATGTTTTATGAGTCTGTGGTGGCCAGTGCTATCCTCTTTGCTGTTGCATGCTGGGCAGCAGGCCGAGGGTAGCGGACCCCAACAGACTCAACAAACTGATTCACAAGGCCGTGACGTCGTGGGGGGGGGGGGTGGATCTGGACTCTGTGGCTGGTGTCAGAGAGGAGGACGCTGTCCAAACTACATGCCATCTTGGACAATGTCTCACACCCACTCCATGGCTTGCTGTTAAATCACAGGAGCACTTTCAGTGACAGACTCATTCTCCCAAATGCACCACAGAGCGCCACAGGAAGGAGGAAGATAACTCCTCGCTCTAAGACACTCAGAGAGGTTGAAACTGGACAATATTATCTGTATTATCTGTTTTGTGCAATAACACTGGCCTGACATGCTGCTACAATTATTATTATTAGTATTATTTTACTTTTTACCATTGCAATTCCTAAATTATGTTAATTATGCAAATAATGTATAGTAACATTCTTTTAACTATGTAAATACCATACATGTCCACACTCCTTATATTTCTTTGTTTGTATTTCTACTCTGATATTTATAATATTTGTGCCAATGCAACACAGAGTTTTCCTTCGGGGATCCATAAAGTATTTCTGATTCTGATTCTGAAGGCAATTAAAACTGTTAACATATGGTCTTCATTATCTTTGTAACGGCCTTTAAGCTCCCCCTGGCACATTGTATTGTATTATGTTTATTATGTTTATTATATACTTTTATATGTCATTAGGGTTCTGTTTCCTATTTTTGCAATAAAGATGACATGAAAAAACCTCCCTGTCGGTACACGATCCGTCCCTCCTGCACGATCGGTTCTGCGCGTGTGCAGTATATCGCGCATGCGCAGATGATTTCATGTGAACGTGGATTTACGACACTGCACGATCTGTTCCCATAGACAGTTAAAGAAAGTCTGTTCGCCTCCACCGGAAGCTAACGTTAGTTTAGCTAACAGTAGCTGCTTTTCCCACTGTTTAGTTTGAGTAACGTTATTTTAGGCTGAATCAACCTGTTAGCCCGTTAGCCGAAATAGCTGTTAGCTAAACTAGCATCAGCTTCCCGTAGAGGCTAACGTTCTCTTAGCTAATATATCAGTACACGATCTGTCATAGTTGTAGCGGTTAGCCGTTAGCCTCATGGATGTATAAGAGGACGGTTAGCCTCCACCGCCGTTAGCTTCCCGGCTAACCGCTAGCTTTGATTCAGTCTACAATACAGTTACTAATACTAAACAGTGGGGAAAGCAGCTACAGCTAATTTAAGACTTTACAGTAATAATAAAGACAATTATTGAGTGATTGTTTTTAAATGAGCACAAGTAAGTAGAACTGACGTACCACTATTATATATTATATATATCGCTGTTATGTTATATAATACACTATAATTGAGGGTCTTAAACATGCTGTCTCAGCTAGCGGTTAGCCGAATTAACTGTTAGCTAAACTAACGTTAGCCTTCCGGTGGAGGCTAACAGCAGACGGCTACTGTGGAACGGATCGTGCAGTGCCGTAAATCCCTGGTAAATCTCGTACATCATGATTATCATCTGCGCGTGCGCGAACATAATGCACATGCGCAGAACGGATCGTGCAGGCAGGACGGATCGTGTACCGACACTCCCTGCTGAACAGATTTGTTTTCATAAATCACATGTGTGAGCCTGCTGGCTCTGGGAGGCGGGGCTTAGGCTCCCATTGGATTTTCCTATCAAGCTATGAACCCTTGGAAAGGGAACGTGATTGGCTACAACTGGCATGATTGGCGTTTTGATAGCCAATGAGAGCTGTTTCTAAGATGGTCGCTCAGAGAGATGACGCAGCGTATTGGCGCTCCACAGTGGGAGCGCTTGCTGGACGTCGGGGGCTGCCCCGGGGTGAAAACTAAACAGAAAAAGGCGGGGATGGTTTGATTGTGTAGGCAGCAACATGAGGAAAACAAACATACCCAGCAACACGGTGCAGGGCGAGGAGACGGAACGAGGTCGGCACGTGAAGTTAGCAGCTAGTTAGCACGGACTCTACAGGACAATACTCCCAACCTGGATGAATTCTTTACATCTGGGGACACTTCCGGACTACAGGAATATTACTAAGCCTGGAAAGGACGGGGGGTGAAGGTTTAGGAGCGCCTACAGGTAGGGAAGCGTTATCATTTTCTCATTTCTCCTTCTTTTCTTCAGTTATGAACACTAAGATGATGAATAATGTTCCAGTAAATGAAGTGAAGGTTGAACTGCAGAGAATGGACCAATCAACTGGAGAGGCTGTTCCGTTTCATAATGATAGCCACTGGCCCAGCAGCACGAGGCTTTGAACGCACCTTTGTTCCTTTGATGTTGATCCGGTGTTATGTGCCTTCTGGTTTTTCCCCCTCCAGGGGCTGTTGCACGAAACCAGGATAAGGGAATAAGCCGGGATATTCAGATATCCTGGATTAATTTAGCTTTGACTCGGTTGCACAAAACCAGGTTAAATTAAACCCAGCCAGTAACCATGGAGATTTATTCTTTGCGGCTAGCCTGGTCCAGAGCGAGGCTAGCTTCACCTCCTCGTTACTTTCTGTATTATATGTAGGGCTGCACGATTATGGCCAAAATAATTATCATGATTATTTGATCAATATTGTGATTACGATTATTATCACGATTATTTGTTGATTTTAACCAAAATTAATTTTATTGTCACATAGGGTATTTATAACTGCTTTTACATCCATATTATGCTACATTCTTCTTTTTGAAGTTATATGTTGTACTTATAAACAGCTGCAACACATGGAAATGAAAATTATCTGAAATAGCCTAGGATATGTTTTTAAAAATGTATCTCTGTGAATGCTCCTTCACTTGTTTTCAACAAAACTGATTAAAAGAGCTGACTGATTAAAAGAGCTGGGGAAGGGGGGGATGCAATGGACGCTACTCACAGAGACGGCTGACTCATTAGGAATGGGGGGGGGGGGCGATGGACGTACTCACAGTGTGACGACTGACTCATGATGAATGGGTCAAGCAGGTTTTGTCTCACATGCTGTTCCTCTACGAAGACAGACCTCATATTTAACAATATACAGTTGTGTTAATAATAGGATGAGCGAGTACAGCATTATCTGTATCTGTTTACCACATATTATCTGTATCCGGATCCGTACTCGGAGTGGGCGGGGCCTAAACCGGAAGCGGTCATATTTAACCCGGAAGTGGGTTGAAAATGGGGGGGGGGGCGGCTTTAACCGGTATGTTATTTTAAGCATGCAATTGATATGGGTTGATCAGAAATTGTTATATTTATTGCTGATTAGAAAACTATTTCCATGACAGCATCAGCATTGAGTGTCATTGGTGTTGTCATGGTAACAAACTATATAGGCCTACAGTATATAACAAGTTTTGCAACAATAAATACAACAATGTGCTTGCAATTATTAAGTAATGTAATGAACAAGAGTTTTCATACTCAATATATAACTTTATTTTTTAACTTAATTTTTCTATGATCAGTGTGATCATTTATTTATTTTTGGTTCTTTTTTATTTTCACACTCACAGACACACACACTCAATGTGAGTGTGTGTGTCTGTGAGTGAGTAAAAGATACAGAGAGAGAGAGAGAAACAAAGAGAGACAGGGGGGGGGAGTTGGAATGTGTTTGTGTGTATATCTTAATTTGTAATATTATTCATTTATACCGCAACTGCCTTTTATTTTTTTTTATAAACACAGCAAGAAAGTTTCAGACACTCAAAAACTGGTTAGAGCAGCAGGCAGTTAAAAAAAAACAAAAAAACTCCGACGGCAGAGATGCAACGCGAGTCCCATTCTACCAACACCATGTCTAAACAACAAACTCCACGTTACCAGAAGTCTCCTGTTTACTAGGTACTAGTTCAGTTCAAACCGAAGTATAAAACAAACCTGAAGCTGAAGAAATCCTAAATGTTAACGGGAAGCCCGCAGACCTGAAGGGTAGAGCTGTTCACTTCTCCGTGTCCTGAGTGCGTGTGAGAACAGCCAGTGGGACACAACAACAGAAGGAATCTGTGTGTGTAGGGGGGGCGCTGGGACTAGCCTATCACAGAATAGTGTAGGGGAGGGGCGCTGGGACTAGCCTATCACAGAATAGTGTAAGGGAGAGGCGCTGTGACTGGCACTGTGACTAGCCTATCACAGAACGGAGACACAGTCAGTGGAGACTTTCACTGAATCCGAGCACGGATATTGACTCACATTACTCGATAATACTTGTACTCGGCAAAAGTGCTTTATCCGTACCGGATACTCGGCTCATCCCTAGTTAATAACAATTAAAACTTGGACAAATGTCAGAGCTTGATACCGGCGCTGTCGCCGCTCTCTCTGTTGCTCGGGAGCCTGTGTTAGTGAATGGGGGGGGGGGGGGGGGCGCGGAGAGAAAGTAGGCTCGTTCGAGATGAGCCAGGTCTGCGCAGAATCGATCACCGGCGATCGGCGCCCGTTGCATGCCGGTTAGATTTGTGTCCGACTTGATCCCGACTTGCTCTGACGTCATGCACACGTGGGCAACGGAATCTCACGAGAGCAAGGCGGACGCAGTTCTGAGACGCAGGCGGCGCAGTTGCTTTTCACCGACTGCAAGAGCCAGGCGGACCCAGAGCATGCTGGGAACGCCGGCTTCTCAGCTGATTTAACACCTGATTGGTTACAACATGATGACGTTTTATATATAACTTTTTATCGTTTTTTGAATCGGCGATTTTATTAATTGCTATTTGTCTGATTTAAAGACTTATTCTGTCCAGAAACACATGTTGTGACTGATAGTTTACGTTTAGAAGTCAGAGAGACTAAATCTGTTCAGATCACGGATCATCTACAGTCTGTTGTTAATTAAAATCAGCAACAGATCGCATGTAGAGCACTTTGACAGCTACTCTGACATAATTATAACAACTGGGACTGGGTACCAGCTGATATGTGGGTCTGATTATATTTTATTAAATCGGAATTGCACCACAGTGTTTTTTGTCACTTCCTGTCCAGCCTGAAGGCTGCTGGAATCGGCTGGAAACTGTCCGACTTTTCCGCAGCTTTTTGTCCCCGCCCCCGCAGCTGCCGCCTGCTCTCGTCTACTTTACAGTGGGCGCAGTTTATCTCGAACGAGCCTAGTAGACAGAAAGACAAACACAGACACTGCTTGTACAGAAGCAATGGGTCATGTAACGTAAAATTAAACCATGTTGATATAACAACATTGCTTCGCTTGTGGAGAGGCAGCGGATGCAACCTAGAGGAAAATATTACTTACTCCCTAAAGCCCCTGTAAGCTAACCGAAAATAACTTGCACCCTAGAGCTCTGTAAGCTAACAGACACTAACTAGCACCGACTAGCACTGGTCACTGCTGTTTTCTGAATAACACAGACGTGAAAAATGTTGTGTTTACTGGTAACTTTGAGACCGCTAAAAGTAGTGATTATTTACATGGAGTCTGGTTGGAGATATGCTGGTCTATACACGCTAAAAGTAGTCATTATTTACATGACCTGCAGGCGGCGGCTTTCTGTCTTTAAGACTTTTAATCTGAAAAGCCCCGACTTTAGGAAACCGGAAGTTTGGAGCTGGCGGCGGGATACTGTGGTTTTATTAGCTGCCGCGCTTCTAGGTGAGTTTTTTTCGGAGACAGAGCTCCAGGTGACCCTCACGTGTTCAGGTAAATATCTTAATAACTTAACTCATTTACACGGCAGCTAGAGTGCGTGCGAACAATAAGCGAATAGAAGCCCGAGCGGCGCATGCGTTAAACACGCCGGGCTAGCTCCGTTGTTAGCTCCGCTATTAGCTTTGACTAACTGCTAGCTCCTCTGCTAGCTCCGCAGTTACCTTTGTGGCTACTTGATAGCTCCACTGTTAGCCACGAAGCTAACGTCTACCTCCGCTGTTAGCTTCGTGGCTAACTACTAGCTCTGCTGTTAACTTCGTGGCTAACTACTAGCTCTGCTGTTAGTTTCATGGCTAACTACTAGCTCTGCTGTTAGCTTCGTGGCTAACTACTAGCTCCGCTGTTAGCTTCGTGGCTAAATACTAGCTCTGCTGTTAGCTTCGTGGCTAACTACTAGCTCCGCCATTAGCTTCGTGGCTAACTACTAACTCCGCCATTAGCTTCGTGGCTAACTGCTAGCTTTAAAATTTCAGCTCTCTTATAATGTGTGTTGTTTTGTCTGATTTTAACGTAATTTTTTCGTGTTTTTAGTCAGTTTGAGAGGAGTTTTATATGCTAGCAGCCTCGGGCAAAGGCTAACAGCTAATTTGGCTCATTCTTCTCTTCTGTGAAATTCTGTGAAGAAACTGGAAAAAAATCAATATTAAAGTACAGTAACATAAAAAGGTCTAAATAAGTTGTAATATTTCAAGAGTGCACTATGTGTATATGTCTGAATATGTGTTTTTCTTATGTTGTCTGCCACTAAATTTCCTTTGGGATGAAAAAAGTATATATATATACTTTATTCATCTCAAAGGAAAAATTTAAAATATGAGCTGTTTGGAAATGACGAGCAATAAACATACTCTCAGTTTTACTCATATTTACCTTGATTTTTCTTCTTTTCATTACCCCCTGTAGAGGTAACCCTTTCAACCAGCCAAATGTTCCACTGTGGAGTTCTGTTGCTATGATTACCAAGTAGCAAACCTAAAACAATGTTCCTAGGAGTCTATTTTGTAAAGTGGAAATGACGGTGAACCCAAGGGACAAGGGTTTGACTTATGAAAATATAGGAAAATGTGAATAAATATAGCAATATATAATATGTATAATTGAATAGACACTATTTTATCATTTGTTCTTGAAATCTACATTATTTAAGTATTTAGTTTGGAATTAAGCAAGGTTGAAGATACAAGTCTGGCTTAGGGACAGAAGGAAAACAGTAAAAAACCATGCATAAAAGGCCTCATATCATATAATAAAAAGAATGATTGAACCATGATACATTTTTACAAGTTCCCCTTAGGCTGAAGTACGTTTGACAAAAAAAAAAAATAGAAATGTTTTTTAGTTTTCATTATTTCATCCAGGGACAAGAAAGTACCATAGTTAAAGAATCACCCATATATATATCTATCCATCTATCTATCTATATATCTATATATTTATAGTTTATATATATTTATAGTATATCTAATATAAATACTATAGATAGAAACTACAGATAGATAATATAGATAAAGTATCTAGCTATCTATAGTATCTATAGTTCTATCTATCTATAGTATTTATATTTAAAGTATCTATCTATAGTATCTGTATCTATCTGACTGGTTCACTCAAACTTCCTTAAACTCAACAGTGATAAAACCGAACTCTTCCTCGTAGCCACCAAATCCACCCTATCAAATCAATAGTTTCACTCTACCATCGACAACTCCTTGGTCTCCCCTTCCCTCAGGTCAAGAGTCTGGGCGTCATCCTCGATTCCTCCCTCTCCTTTCAGTCACACATAAATAATATCTGCCGGTCTGCATACTTCCACCTACGCACCATTAACCGCCTCCGTCCCTCCCTTACCACTCACACACTGCCTCCATCCTTATCCACAGCCTCATCCCTCCCGCCATGACTACTGTAACTCTCTCCTTTTTGGCCTTCCTCAAAAATCCCTCATAAACTTCAACTTCTTCAGAACTCAGCAGCTCGTGTCATCACCAGAACCCCCTCATTCATCATATACCCGGTTCTTCAGCAGCTCCATTGGCTCCCGTTCAATTCAGAATACATTTAAAATCCTTCTCCATACTTTCAAAGCCATCCATAACCTTGCTCCTCCATATCTATCAGAACTCCTACACATTGCCGTCCCCTCCCGCTCCTCAGATCTTCCTCCTCCATCCACCTCACTGTCCCCCCAGCTCGACTTGTCACCGTGGGGAACAGAGCCTTCAGCCGCTCTGCCCCCAGCTCTGGAACTCACTCCCACCTGACTCCGCAATTTGACTCTCTCCCCCTGTTCAAAACTAGACTAAAAACCCCCTGTTCCAGCTTGCTTTCTGTAAATACACTGTTCCTGTTTGTTTTGTTTTTGTTTGTTTTGTTTTATTAGGGCCCGAGCACGAGTGCTAGGGCACCAACGGTGTCCTAGCACGAAGTGCAAGGAACTATTGTTTTTGTAGGGATTATTATTATTAGGACCCGAGCACTAAAGTGCAAGGGCACCAACGGTGTCCTAGCACGAAGTGCAAGGAACCTATTGTTTTTTGTATGGATTATTATTATTATTATTCCGCACCTTTGCTGTCATTTTGAGGGCTTTCTCATGCGGCAAAATTCGCAAAAACTTGCACACATGTCAGACCTATAAAAAATGACAGAATTCTGTAGTGATAGGGCTCGGGCGATGACCAATGCTCCATAGCGCCCCCTAACGTGGACCCTTACAAAAAAAAAGTCATAATTCAGCATTCAAACTTTCAGGGATCATGCGTATCATCTGGAACTTTATCAGCTATTTTTTCAAAAATTTTTCAACCTTTTGACACATTAAGGCTTCAAACATAAAAGATATAACATTTTTTTTTGGTGAAGAATCCCCAACAAGTGACACAATTGTGAAGTGGAACGAAATCTATTGGATATTTAAAACTTTTTTTAGGAAAATAAAAACTGAAAGTGTGCGTGCAAAATTATTCGGCCCGTTTACTTTCAGTGCAGCACACTCACTCCAGAAGTTCAGCGAGGATCTCTGAATGATCCAATGTTGTCCTAAATGACTGATGGGGATCAATAGAATCCACCTGTGTGTGATCAAGTCTCTGTATAAATGCACCTGCTCTGTGATAGTCTCAGGGTTCTGTTGAAAGCGCAGAGAGCATCATGAAAAACCAAGGAACACACCAGGCAGGTCCGTAATACTGTTGTGGAGAAGTTTAAAGCCGGATTTGGATACAAAAGATTTCCCAGCTTTAAACATCCCAAGGAGCACTGTGCAAGCATCATTTTGAAATGGAAGGAGTATCAGACCACTGCAAATCTACCAGACCTGGCCGTCCCTGTAAACCTTCAGCTCAGACAAGGAGAAGACTGATCAGAGAGATGCAGCCAAGAGGCCCATGATTAAAGGCAGTGCATTATGGAACACACTTCCTCCAGCTATAAGGGAGCGTACCACTTTGGCCTCCTTTAAGGCCAGGTAAAACTGTGGCTTAGAGCTAACCAAACGTGTAACCAACGCTAACTTTTATTTCTATTTTTCTACTAATGAATTGTCTTGTTTTTTCCTTTTTTCTTCTTTTTCTTGTTGATGTTTTTTGTATACTAAATGTGAATATCCTATGTCTTTTGTGTAAACTCCACGTGCCTATTGGACTGCAGATGGAAATTAACCCTTGGGCTACAATCTGGCACATTTACATGTACTGTTGTGCATGTTCATCCATGTGCATTGTCCTGAATGAATAAATAAATAAATAAAATAAAATGATCACTCTGGATGAACTGCAGAGAACTACAGCTGAGGTGGGAGAGTCTGTCCATAGGACAACAATCAGTCAGTCGACACTGCACAAATCTGGCCTTCATGAAGAGTGGCAAGAAAGCCATTTCTCAAAGATATCCATAAAAAGTCTCGTCTAAAGTTTGCCACAAGCCACCTGGAAGACACACCAAACACGTGGAAGAAGGTGCTCTGGTCAGATGAAACCAAAATCAAACTTTTTGGTCACAATGCAAAACGATATGTTTGGCGTAAAAGCAACACAGCTCATCACCCTCAACACATCTCCCCTGTCAAACATGGTGGTGCAGCATCATGGTTTGGGCCTGCTTTTCTTCAGCAGGGACAGGAAGATGGTTAAAATTGAGGGGAAGATGGATGCAGCCAAATACAGGACCATCTGGATGAAAACCTGTTGGAGTCTGCAAAAGACCCTGAAACTGGGACAGAGATTTATCTTCCAACAAGACAATGATCCAAACATACAGCAACATCTACAGGAATGGTTCACAAATAAACGTATCCAGGTGTTAGAACGGCCAAGTCCAAGTCAGACCTGAACCCAATCCAGAATCTGTGGAAAGAACTGAAAACTGCTGTTCACCAACGCTCTCCATCCATCCAACCTCACTGAGCTCGAGCTGTTTTGCAAGGAAGAATGGGCAAGAATTTCAGTCTCTCGATGTGCAAAACTGATAGAGACATTCCCCAAGCGACTTAAAGCTGTAATCGCCAGAAAAAGGTGGCTCTACAAAGTATTACGCAAGGGGTCGAATATTTTGCACGCACCACTTTTCAGTTTTTTATTTGCAAAAATAGTTTAAATTAAAGCTGCAAGCAGCGATGGGGCCCTCGCTAACCCGCGCCAGTCGGGGTTACTGGCGGACGCCTCTCCTTGCGGACCGCGCATTGCGCGGTCACTCACA
>NW_022602686.1:0-42870 GCF_008692095.1 Etheostoma spectabile | reverse complement strand
CCATGCTGGTGCTAACCAAGCCTCTGTCAGGCCCAGGGAATACGTCATAGACCTGGAGATGGTCACTCACCATTTGACCATGAACTACCGCTCCCTCACTGCTACGGCTCACTTATAATATTTGGGCCATACGCCTTTTAAACATTGTAATCCCCAGCAGCCCGCATAAGTCTGTTGTCAGCACACATAGCATGTACACAAAGATGCCTGTATCAGCAGACATACAGTACGTTTTTCATTCATACAACACATAACTTAGGCTACCCAGACTCATACAGCAGTTCTAATAGGCTTGCTCATGACAGACCAGCCCATGCTGTAACGTGACCACTGGGCTCTTTTTCTCTCAAGATGCTGGGAAGCGTTGTAATGAAGGGACTTAGCGTCCTGACAATTTAAGCACTGTTTCAACAACAGCACTTACATAAATAATTTTTCATCTTTAAGTTGAAACATTTTTTACTTTAGGTGCCTGAAGTGGACATAAAAAAGAAAAGCATGTTAGCATTTTCACTTTTACTGCTTCCATGCTAACAATAAGTGGAACAGAGCAGTGGCACTTAGGAAAGAGCCTAGTGGACACACTCCTAACTGTGAGGGATGTTTTGATGCAGCTTACCTACCTTTATCATTTTGTTTCAGACCAGAACTTACAATAACCTGTGTGTGTACAGTGAAACAATCTGTTGAAAGAAAAAGAAATTTCATTTTTTTTTGTATACTGTAAATTACTACTGACAATATCCAATATGAGCAGCATTGATACAAACATTATTGACAGACCTTGTAAATCACATCTTCTGTTGATATTTTTCGGGGTTACTACTGCTGCGCCACGCTTTTTGTGCAAGTTCTGTATAGTTTTACTCATGCGTAATACTTTCCAGAAAGTCAGAAGTGTAAAGGGAGGGGGGATTGCCTGTTAGTTAAGAGAGTAAACGTTGCATGACAACAGGCTTGATGCTCATAGATTTTACTCACAGGAGTTAAGCATGTACATACCAATCAACAAATTTGTGTGGATGTGTGTGGTGTATGTGTGTGTGTGTGTGGTGTGTGTGTTGTGTGTGTGTGTGTGTGTGTGCCTGCACGCCTCGCATTGTTTATGCATGCAAGCAAGTGAAAGTGTAATACACAGAGGGAGAGAAAGGGAAAGAGTGAGAGAGAGACCATTTTCTCTGCCCCCAGGTCCGTGGATGTGGTTGAGCTGTTTATGTGTTTCGTGATGCCATCCTTGCAGCCCTCGGTCACAGAGGCAATAGAGATTTTTTCTTTAACTAGAGACATGCACAGGAATGACGGCTTTCTAACACACCCTTGGCCAATTGACCCACTCACTGGTGCCACGGCGATTCTCCAGAGAAACAGCTGAGCTTTCTTATGTCGGTCCCCAGTCAGAAGTCACACTGGCACCAGGCTGGCTTGCGTGATAAAATATTACAGTGCTTTGCCCCGTGGCTGGTTCATGTGTGACACAGGGGATTATTAAATTGTCAATACATGCCCCACACTTTTGGCAGAATGAGAAATCTTTCACTACCTTATTTGCCTTTCGTGTCTGCTCTGGCTTATTGCTAAAACCTGTACACTGTAGACATACACAGCACTGAAAACCACATTGGAAACCAACATGTTTAAAAAATTTAGAAATTTGTCCACTTTATGTGGTTTTTCAGCAGCGATCATAGTGCTTAGATGTAAAACACAAAAAAAACACATAACACTAATCTTTCATGCTGTTTACGACTTTCATTAAAATGCCTTAATGTTTTTTTCTCATCTATTTAAAATATATTTTGTCATATGTATCTTTTATTGATTGTACTCTGAAGAACAAAAGTTATATGGTAATAAAATATGAGGATCAATGGGCTAGGTTGTTCATTTTTTTAATATCCAACAACTTTGTAAAAGAGAGAAACACAAATGTGTGGAGAAAATGCTGCTCAGCACTGTGCCCCGCATGCCTGCCACGAGTGGACTTCATATACAGTATAATGGAAAATGCAGCAGTTATGTGAAATGCTCCACTGCTCCGCCAATGCAATTGGGAAAAGTGAGGTTGATTTCATCTGAATATAACAAGATAATGTAGTGAACATAAAGCCCTATAGCCATAATATATATATATATATATCTATATATATATATATATATATATATATTATATAATATATATATATATTTTAATATCTTGTTGAAGGAGATCCAGAGGGGTATATAGTAATAGTTGGCTATGTTGAGTCAATGTTTGCAGAGGGCACACGTGAAGCATGCACACACCACACACACACACACACACACCACCACACCCTACACAACATATTTAGATGTGAAATTGGTTGGGAGGGGTTTATGGTAAGCTGTTACTCAATCATTCTGCTGTCGAGAGCTTTAGTCAGAGGCAGTGGTAGGAGGTGTAAATGATACACGATGTGTCATTGTTCCCCTAACCCCATCTTCAGCTCACCACTCATTGGAGCTCTGTTTTTTTGCTGTCCGTGCATGATTCAACCCCCAGGAGAAAACATTGCTCACCCACTTTTTCTGTGACTCACTATGTGCAAACTCTCTCAGAAGAGCAACATTTTCAGGTTCTCGTTCATGATTAATATTCCACTCAGTGTAACAGTGCAGAAAATTACCCTTAATCTCCTTGAATATAGCTAGCCATTTCATTAATCGTTGTTAGATTTATTAATACATCAAAAGCAAAGCCTTGAATGTTTGTTACCCTCTGTACTCTCCTCACAACTGTTGTAAGCGTTAGAGAATGAGGACCCAAGTGCAGAGACCGTGGGCAAAATAAGCTTGAATATTCATAACGAAAACCTACAACAAATATTGTCCAGCAAAAACAGCAGGTAAAGGAATCCAGGAATATGTAAAGGAATCAGGAACGTAGAGACAAACAGGAAGACTGAACACATAGATACTCCAAACTGAATAATGATCTGACACAAGACGAGAGGACACAAGCTGGGAAACAAGTGGTAAAACATCACTCACAAGGGTGGGAAAACTAAGGCAGGAAGTAAAACTAAACAAGACAAACAGAAAAGACTATCACAATAAACAGGAACAGAACATATACAAGACAAGACCAAAAATAACACAATCACAAGACATGACAGAAAACCAGCTAGAAATTAAGACAGGAAACAGACTACCAAAATACTAAGACAAGACAAAGACCCAACCTTAACAACAACAGTGTCCCAGTGATGCAATAGCTGAATTTCTACTGTGTTTATACTCTAACATGTTGGGATCAGATCTTAAAGAGCTGTTCATAGTGAGTCATTCATTTACACAGTCAAATTTTCCAATAAGCAAGTGGACATTTTAAAATCAGGAATGTAACGTAACATCATCAGTGACTGATAAGTTGGTGGAGGTTAGCTGATGCTTAAATTATGTACGTCCTCAAGGCATCATGCAGTATACAGATCTTTTCAAGTTCTCTATTTCAGTTAGGGTAGAAATACACTACAACTGCATTACAAATACATACAGTGTGCAGATACATTATATTACCAGGTTAGAAGGCACTGGCGTAAAAATGAGATGTGGGCCCCACTGAGCTAGGGTTGAAAGGATCATTGCATCGAAGCATTGCGATGCGGACATGGACGATTCTGCATCCAAGCAGTGACAGACCAGAATCATTATTATTGTCATCTCAATCCATGCAATAAATTGAGATATTTCAATCAGGAATCAACTGGACTGACACATTGTTTATCACTAATGGCATGCAACTAGTGTGTCTAAAAACACACAACAATAAAAAAACACAAATGGATGGTGAAACAGTTTTAACGGTGCAGCAGATATAAATTTAGACATTCTCTGGCCTCAGATCATCCAGTTTAACGTCAGGGCCTACATCACAAAAAAAGTCAAAACTCAAGCAATTAATCACTTCTCAATAGGAAATCAATCACAATCCCTCCATGGCATGCAGTTGCTTCATGTTGTCCTGTCGCGAGCTTTTTCAGAGTGGGTGTCAGGGAGAGAAGTAATAGGTGTTTAATGGCAGAGAGAGAGTGCATTAGAGGTGAAAGTAGTTTATTGGACGGCGTTTGAGATTGGAACGATAAAATGGGATGAAATCACTTGTTACACTGCCAAAAAGTGCCACAGAACGGTGGCATAACCACACAAGGGCATTCACAGGGAGAGACACAAATGCATGCACGCCACTCAAGACATTGCTCTCAAGTAACAAGAAAATACACCCGTCAAACACATTGCAGAACCAGCCGTCCCATGTGTGCATGTTTGTGTAAACTGTTAACTGCTGGTATGTATGCTGCCCGGTGCCACTGCATGTGGCGTTGAACAGGCCAGGTCGTAAACACTCCCTGCCTGGTGCCCCACCACAGATGTCATTTCAATCAGCCTTCAGTCAGGCTGAAAAATAAATCCTGGAGGTCCATACCTGCGTGTTACATTCTTTAATTATAGTTTGGAGCATAACTCTGAGATGACTAACGAGATGGGCCCTCAGGGAGTTTGTGAGTGGAATTATATCCTGACAATTAATAGGTCCCGTACCTCAGAAAAAAGTTTGTAACATGATGACGTACCTGACTGTTTTTAGCTCGCCGGGGAAGAGTTTGAAATTATGACATAATTACAAGGAAAACATGATATACAAGGATGATAATTATCCCCTTTATGATAAAAGTTCATACCAAAGAAAAGTTAACGTTTCCCTGTGAGGGCCTGCTACACAGTAGTGTTTATCATTAGCTGCTTGGTCAAAAGAGGAAATAAGTGGACCTGGAGTGCATCATGTTAGCTCACAGCTTGTTCTATGGAAGTGTTTCTTTATTCAGAGGATGCTTGAGCTGTTGCTGTAGTACAGAGTACACTAGCAAAGAAACACATATCAAGTTGCTGAGAAGAAATGAGAAGATAAAGTCCAACAGGTCATGCGTGCAAACAGTGGCAGACTAATTAACACACATTAAGTGAAGCACATTTGAAAAGACATGCTGCAAGAAATGATTTATTCTCCTCATTAACAATCTAGTACTAAATCATAACAAAAGAACATAACTAATGATGATGTAGTAGCATTATTAAGCCCTTAGTTATGACTTAGGTGTGGCTAGAAGTACTGACTGATTCTTGAGTGAGTTAGGGTGAGTCCGCCAGCTGGGCTCTGATTGGTCCAAAGTCAAGGTGAAGTAGAAATAGTTTGGGAGCTCATTGTACGGAATTGAGATCATTGTAAGGACACGGTGGCTGACAGGGGGCAAACACACTGCAACTTAATGAAACACACGCAAATAGACAAAACACAAGCAAATTAAGAACACATCTTCATAAATTTGACAACACATGCGCATTTAACAAACACACTGCAAATACGTATAACACGACCAAATACACAACATTGCAAAAAGAAAAGCACACAAATTAAAAACAGAAACGATGCAAAGAAAAGTGCACAATCCCTAAAAACAAATGCAACAAAAAAGCTGCATACTACACAATGGAAGTTCTCCAGGCCACTAGAGGAAACGCTAAGTGGAACAGACCGATTTTCGACCTCGCAGGGAGAGCGCTCTGCCTTTTTGTCTAGGTGGTAAGCCTCTCCCGCTAAGCGCAGCTCCTACGGTGCCATTTTAATGCTACAAAGCACTCACCCCCCGTTAGCATTCCATTGACTGCCATTCATTTTTACGTCACTTTGAGCACAAATAACTTACACTGAAGCGTTTAAGATTCTATTTGTCCATTGTTTATTTCTAAAGAAACACGACAATGTATAAAAGGCTCCATTACTTGTATCTCATGTTATGGCTCTTGAGCAGACATTTCTCAAACATGGGCTAATGATTGTGTCATAACCAAGCAACTTGCTGTCGAATAGTCGACAAATCACCGTATTGTCAGGAGAAGCTCGCAGACAGTTTGAACTTACATCAGCTGTTTAGTCACTCTGCTGACTGAGTATCACCTGTGACCTAAGCCTAGAGACTAGAGACAATCCCACCCCAGTGGGTTTGAAAATCAAGATGTTCCAGCGTTTTTTTTGTTGATGCATTTGTTTTCGGAGATTATGTGCTTACTATTTGCATCGTTTCTATTTTGGAGTTTGTGTGCTTTTCTTTTTGCATCACTTCTGTATTTGCAGCGCGTTTGTTGTATTTGGTTGTGTTGTGTGTATTTGCAGCGCGCATTTGCTATATGCTGCACATGTGTTAATGATAAAATTTATAAGATGTTTTCTTAATTTGCCTGTGTTTTGTCTATTTGCGTGTGTTTTATTAAGTTTGCAGTGCGGTTGCCCCTGCCGGCCCCATAAAGGAAGGTCACTGCAACAAAGGGCTTCCTCACCATTCTACTCCTTGCGGGATTAATAAGTATACATTGTTACATATTATTATTATTACCCTTTCCTTCACACTTGCTGCATTAAAGGACAAATCTGGTGCAAAATAACCTAGGGGTTACTAACACATGTGTACAGAGTTGACCATTCTCTGGGATTTGTTTTCATGCTAAGAATGTGACCAGTTTTAGCGCAAACCGCTAATTGTCTTACTTTGATAGTGGTTGGGGCACGCAAAAATATAAAGCAAATTGCTATTTCTATACCACTAACAAGGCTCCAAATAGCGCCACACTTCCACGGCAGCATAATGAGGGTCCCTACATGTAACCAAAGCATTGAGGACAGACAGTTTATCAAAAGATAGTTTTATAAAAACCAGTACCGTTCATGTATACAGGCAGGCGCCATCTTGGGAAAACAGTCACAACCAGTCGAATCACAAATGCCGTGCAACCAGTGACCAGTAATTTAGCTCAAGCACGCGTTCACGTCATGTCTTGTACACTTTGTCCGTGCTTCGGTTTACATGTAGGGACCATCATCATGCTGCTAAGTGTGGTGCTATTTTGAGCCTTGTTAGTGGTTATAGAAATTGCAATTTCTTTTTACTTTACCCATGTCCAAACAACTAGCGTTATAAGCTAATTACCGGCTAAAACTGGTCACATTTGATTAGCATGAAAACAAATCCCAGAGAACGATCGACTCGGTCTACATGTATTAACCCTAAGGTTCATTTTGCGCAGAATTTGTCCTTTTTAAGGATAGATTCCCTCTTTTCAATTCTTAAACAATAGTCAGGTGCCCATATGGACACTGACATGGTTTTGCTTGCTGTAAGCTAATCATCCCTTTTGTCACTACCGGCCATTCAGAGATCCATTCCTAATGTGCTTTTACTCTAATATAAGTGAGGGGGACAAATTCACATTCCTCACTCTGTGTAAAACAAAGTTTATCTGAAGCTAATATTCAGCAGTCTGAATTAGGCAAATCAAGTGGGTATCTTCCTAAATTAAATAGTTTTAGTATGAATTCATTGCCTCATTCCCCAACAGTGGCAGAACACAGAAAGCAGAAAAGACACAGTTTTTGTGCAGCTAAATCTTCAGTTTCTCATTTACACCCATTGCTCCCGGTCCACTTCCATCTCTCCCGCCCTGTCAGTTCACTTCTGCCCTGGATTTTTAAGCCTTTTCATAGTTTCCACTTCCCTGCCATCCTCCCAATACAACATGGGAGAAACCAAGAGAGTGCATGATTTTCATGATGTGTGTGTATGTTTGTGTGTGTGTGTGTGTGTGTGTTTTTGTGTGGGCTGTACGTAGTGTGTGTGAGCACATGCATGTGTGACAGCGATGAAGACAGGCAGGTGAAGGGGAGGCCAAGGGTGGGCGCGGGCTGTTGACTGCCAGTCAGTATACTTTTCCTCAGGTTGAGGTGTGCTCACTGGGAGGTGTGTTATTGCTGGAAAGCTCTATAATGAACAGGAGGCTGGCTCTCTGCCTGATCAAATTCCATCGCAGCCTCATATCTATCTTGCCTTCCAAAAATGTTCAGCATACCAGTGGGTTTATTGACTTGTCAGAGCAGACAGCCAAGTGCAAGCTCTGCCTTGTAAGGTGTGCAGTTAACAGGTTTCTAAAGCAGAATGTCTGCTGATGACTTTTTATCAACATACATTTTGTTGTGTTTTCAGCTCAGATGATGAATGGTGATTAGAGCTACAACATGTGATAGGACACTATAATTCAGAATACAGCCTTTGACTGTATTTAGCCAAACTGTACTAAATCATGTTTGCATGTGTACCTTTATAATGAACTAGACCATAAATATAATGGAAGCTAGCCCCAGTCTGTGTCTCTCATGTATTACCATTACATTTCATTCACAGAGATAAGCTACGATAGTTTTCAGAAAATAAATACCCAGAATGCCGTTTAAGGCTATTCTGAAGATATTCCTAGAATCTTCAAGGACTTCAAATCATCTGGATGAAAAAAAATTCTGGCTGCTGCAGGATAAAACAAACCTGTTTCCTAAGGAAGAATAAAAATAAGATAGTTCTGGTCTTGCTGCATCGAGTTTGATATTTTGTAGGTCTGACACAACGGAGTACGCTTTTTTGTTGTTGTTTTTAGTTGTTTTTATAGATTATTTTGTGGGCATTGTTAGGCCTTTATTTGACAGGGAGTACCCATTAATGAAACAAACTCTAAATGCCTTTGTCTGTGTTGACATTACTCTCCAATATTTTCATGCAAAAGATGCCTTTGTATTTTTTTTTGTGTTGCACAAACACAATGGAAATGGCAAGGATGTATGCCAGTTCCATAAACTGGACAGGAAATATTGTATAGTTTTTGTTATCGTGCAGTGGACGAAATTTTTTTTCATTAGTTGACTTTAAGAGTGCTTGATGATTTTGACAAAAACCTTCAGAACAGCAGTAAGGGTTAAACTATCTTCTCAAACATCATCAACATCACAATTTTTCAGACGCTTAGGTCTGTACTCAAATGTAATAGTAATACATGAGAGGCACAAACTGGGACTAAATGTGAGAATGCAAAACTCTACAAAACATCTTCCTTCCTGAAGAGGCTTCTCATGGTATTTCCCACACTTTTGCAGGATGTGTGCAAACATTGTTACTGACTGGAAAGCATGGCTTGACTTTCACTGGTGAAACTGAGTCAGGCAAAAAGAGCCATGGTAAAGTGCCAATGCTGACAGATGCTACTCTACTATCTGTCTCATAATGAGTTTAGCCTCCAACCCCCTCTTTCTCTGTCTATCTACTCTTTCCTCTCACCCCCTGTCCTGCAAATACAGTTAACTGCATGACCATCCGCAATGAATGGCGGCTAACAGCTGCCTCTTTTTTGATGATTGCCTGTGAGAGCATGTAATTGCATTTGGCCCTGGGTGTACATGCACTCATTAAACCAGTGTCAGTGCCCATTACATTCCACAGCAGTGCAACGCAGGTACAGAATGCAAATCCAAGGCACGAACAAATTCTGTGAATGCTTTAGCACTGAGGACGAGAGCACTAAAGCCTTGGCTCAATACAAGCTACAAGCAGTCAGTTGCATTGATTGTTTTTAGAGTGAATTTTCCTTTCCATGTGAAGTCTGATTAACACAAAAATTTAATTTATTTCTGTTGTTGCATAAAAACTGATCTAAACTAAATATGAGAAAAATAGACAAAAATCTCACTATTACTTGTAAGAGGATGTGTCTTACTGGAATAATTTAGGCGGTCCCAGTTGTTAAGGCTCACAGAGGATAAGATATGCTATGTTGGGACCTGATCCATGCTGGGATCCAATGCAGAATTTCAAAAATGCCCATCTACATGCCAAGATTCGGTGTTGGACCCCTTTTGTTTTGCTGAACCAGTGTTATCTCTTTGCATATTGTTCTAGTAGCTCACCTTCAAAACATTGATGAAGATAAAACATGCTTTTCAATTAAGTTTTATCTGAGCATTCTAACCTGTTGTGAAGGAGGGTGGTGGTCTCTCTAAGCTGATGTAGTGGAGCTGAATTTGTAGTTGGTAAAAAATAAACTACAGATTCCTCAAAACCACAATAACAGAGCTAATGTTCTCAGTGGCTTTCAGGTCCTATATCCATCAGTTATTGTGATACGGTATGTCATGCTGTGTCCATTGTTGGTTGTGGCCTCTCTTCTGTGTGAGACAAACCATCAGTCATGTAACGCCTAGGAAGGTACAAATGTCTGCCTGAATACCACAGCAATATTGAAGAGACAAAGAAGACGTGGCACCTCATACAAGAGACTGAGTGATGGACCTTCAATCCTTTTTCACTGCATGTTCTTCACCACAATATGACTTGTCAGTGCATACATGACTTATGAGACAGAGGATAAAGCTGAAGGTAATTCATGCAAAAAAAATATGAGCTCTGGCATTATTTGTTTGGGCCCCACATGTCAAACACTGCATATGTGCAACATACTGCAGGTTCAGTCTGACATCTAGTGGACAAACTATACATGCACACCCACATGCACAAGCCATTTATCATCACCACACCCACAAAACCCCAGGTAATGAATTTATGAATGAGAAACACAAAATATGTCTCTTAGTAGCAGAAAGTCACTCATATTCTGTTCCCTGCTCACTCAGAGAAAAATAACTTTAAATTATCAAACATATTTAGAGGAACAATGAGAGGTGTAATGATGTAATTGTCCAACAGATGGCAAAGTCTGTCCAGTTTGTAGTGTTACACAGGCCTCACCCTTGAACTAGGCCTCTCTCTGGACGATCTTTACCACTTCATCGTCATATTCAAGCACCACATGAAGTAGTAACCCACTGAGCTGTTAACCCATATTTCCATCCATAAGATTAAACTAAAGAGATCACACATCCAGTAAGATATATTTATCATTTTTAGACAAAACGGAACCTTTTATTCAGTCATACTACAAAACCACCAATATATCCTTAATTTCTTGCATGATAAAATATTTCCTCAGGTCTGGCAGGCTGTGCACGCCCTACAGTTAGATGTGGCCTAAATCTGACGGGCACTGTTCTAACTGTGATTAACTGTTATCTTGTGACTTGAATAATGAGCTTTAAAGAGGAGACAAAGGGAGAGTGTGTGTATTAGAGAGAGAGAGAGAGAGAGAGAGAGAGAGAGAGAGAGATCCCTCCATCCTTCCTGTTGGGAGGTTTGAGATGCGCTGCGCAGACCCGTCCGCTACCGACGCATCTTCCTGCTAGCCTACCCCCCTCCCCCCTCCTCTCCCTCTCTCTCTCATTCTCTTTTTTTCTCCTTTTCTGTCTGCCACTAGCCTACCTGCGGGAAAGTGCACAAAGCCAATAAGAGTAAGACAATCTGGCGTGTCGGCTGGGCCCTGTGCGCGCTATGCTTAGGTAAAAGGCCGCTGTTTGCGGCGTTTACAGGGGATGTAGAGTGGGACAGAGGCACCGCTCTCCCCGACGGACCGCGCCGTGTCTGCTGCTCTGCCCAGCCCGCTGCATCGCTGAGCGGCCTGCGAAGCACACAAGATGTCGACCAGAACGCCATTACCCACGGTGAACGAGCGTGACACCGAGAATGTAAGTGCTGTTATCCAGAGACGCCGGTGTTTTACCGGACGTGGGAACGGAATAAAAGTGACCTGGCTATTTTGCGCACTGGTCGGTGCAGGTTTATGGCAGAGCTTTTTGAGCTAGTGTTGCAGAGCGATTTGACCAATAAGCACTCCGGCTTTTTTCTTCTGTTCCTATCTGACGGGAATATAAGCACGCAACGGTAGCCGTCAATAACCTAGAATTGAGGTGCAGTTTGGTTGTGTCTGCCCCAGTTTCTGTACACAATACGGCTAGCCTAAACAACGCACTGCGTCAGTATGCTGGCTTTAATGATAGCTTGAATGTTAAATGTTGAGAAAGGAAACGTTTTTGTGGCCTGTGAGGAAATGGTGTTTCCACAGTTGTGCAACTGGGGTATTTTGTAGTCCACAACGTCAATATTAGGGAGGGTGGGGGAGGATGTTGCCCTACTTTTCAATGGCAACGCTAGCATCGCAATGTTACATCCATCACCTATTGGGCTCTGTTGTAACTGCACGTTCAGTGCTGAAGAGGAGGGAGCGGGTTATCACCATTCTGCTGGGCAGCACCACGACACTGATACCGTATTATAAGGCTAAAGAAATGCTTAAACGGCTGGAGATGTCTCATCACAGTGTGAAGGAATGTTCGTAGACTGCCACCCCGCTGCTCGCGCGCGTATACACTCACGTGCTCACAAAGAACAGCATAATAATACAAATCTTTTGAGATATGTCCAATTAATGACTGCTGTATGTATGCTGACAGGCTCTGACATATCTAGGTTTGTCTGATTCTTCCCCCCGGAAACAAGACACAGTCTAAAGCCTCCTTGATTTAGGCCTATATTGTGTTGCTGTGTAACAGCTGGAAACCGACTTTAAAGGTTACTCCCAGATATAAAAATACGACTTTATTTTGTCTTTCCATTTAATAGTGCACGTATCTTGATAATTCCTCTTCAGCTGACAACAGTTAAATTGAAAATGCATTTCCAAAGTTATTTAAACCCTAAAGTTAATACCAGCTCTCTGGTCATTCTCTGCTGGTATTCACGAATGCATCAGTGCTAATGTATTTGTCTAATGCTGCTTTAGGTCTCCTAGACATAGTATAGATATTGACTGCTAGGCGGCTATTAAACCACAGCCTTAGCAGCACTGGCAGTAGCCAGCCAGCCTAGCCTGCCTCTGTTCAACTCTATCATGCAGCCCCAGGCCCACTAGGAGCTGAACTGCATTGCATAACAGCTTATTACTCAGAGAGACAAGTGGCTCTAAGTGCAGCAAAATAGAAGAATCTCTTTCTTGGCTGGTATGTGTATGTGTCTGCTCAGGTTATTTTTCAATACGTCTCTGAAGACCTACTGTCAGTGGCTGGGAGTAAATGGATGGGCGAGTGAAACAAACTTTGTGCATTAATGAAGTGTTCCAAATCACCTGACTGTCCAGATGCCCCTCAGTTAATTTACAGAGTTTGGAGCCAGGCCAAGTGTGTGTTTGTGTGTATGTGTGTGTGCCTGAAGGAAAAACTGGTCATATGACAGATCTGATTGGAAGTTGATGGAAACAAGTAAAGTCCCTTTAGTGTGGATATACTTACAAATAAAGGCTGTGCAAGCTACACAGATTTCTCTGCCCAATGGAGATGTAAGAGAGGATTTTGGTGCATCAGAAACAAGGATCTTGACTTTGACAGGCATCTCATCAAATTTCTCCTTGCCTTACACACACACACACACACACACACACACACACACACACACGTTGGGGAGTGTTTGAATCCTGCAGTGTACTTCTCCCTCTGTCAGGATGTATGCTAGCTAAGATGATGCGCACCCTGCAGGGTGTAGCATTTCCCAGATGAAACGGGAGCAGGGAGCCTGGGTAACCAGACCAAGGCTTTATTCTCTGGCTGGTGTGGTGCTCAGGAGGAGAGGATCATGGGATCTCTGACCTGGACTGACATCAGCAGCTGTCATGGAGGAGAGGAAACAACAGACTAGCAGAGACCGCGCATAGCCTGTGCCAGTGCTGTATAGTGCAGTACAAGCTGTTTCTAATTCACCTTCACATGCCATATCACAGGGACACTTGTTGTTATCGGTTTGGCCATGAAGCCACTAATATTGTTATAACTCTTGTCTCTGTACTGCACGTATTCTCAAAGGCACTTAGTTTACTTTAAGAGTTTACTTTCTTTTGTCATTGAATCTTGTTTTGTGGCTGATAAGCTCTTTTTGAGGTTAAGGTGTCAGAGGGAGAGGAGGGAAACTGACTCTTTCCCACACAGTTCCTCTTTGGGCTTGCATGCAGGGTACTACTGTCTGTGTCTGAATGTAAATGTAGCTGCACATGTAGAACACATGCACATGTAGAACATACATATGATCAGCTCCTTGAATCTGGGTCTAGGTTAATGGGTTATTCCCTGTTTGCACATCAAATATCCCACCTTCGGCACACACAAACCTCCACTGCAGCACTCTGCTGCATTGTTTGTATGTGTGCAGCCAATGTAGCAAGAGGAAGGGATATGTGTGTCAAAAAGCCTGAGAAGTTCAGGGACTTGTAGTATTAGTGTCTGTATGAATTTCTATAAAAAAGTTCCAGTCAGGGAATGAGGATGTTGCTAATCTTGACATGTGTGGCTTTCCTGCAGCATTCGTCAGTGGACGGCTTTGTAGAACCCCCAGTCCCGCCGACAAAGTCTGCGAGTCGCCACAGCCTGCCGCGATGCCGCAACTCTTTTACCTCCACAGAGGAGCACCCCCATATTGGCAATTACCGCCTCCTCAAGACCATTGGCAAGGGGAATTTTGCCAAGGTGAAGTTGGCACGACATGTCCTGACTGGACGAGAGGTAAGACAACTTTAAACATTTTATAAATCATTTAGGTATAACTTAATTGTCCATAAATTTTCAGTTTCACTCTTTTATTGCTACATGTTAACAATTAGGGCTGCAGCTTACTATTACTTTCATTACCGGGTAATAAGCTGGTGATTATTTACTCAATTAATTGATATTAATTGTCCAAAGAAAGTCATACATGTCCATCACAACATCCCAGATCCCAAGTTGACATAGTACTTGTTTAAGCTGACCAAGAGTCTAAAACCCAAAGACATTGAAATTACCAAAAAATAAGACTAATAAAACAATCAATCAACATTTGAGAAGATGGTGATTTGTTTTTAGCACTTTTGCCTAAAGAATGAGTAATTAACTAATCTTTTCAACACTGGTAAAAAAATTGAGGAGATCTAAAGTGTACGTAAAGTAAACCTTCCTCTGCTCATTTCTCATTTGAGTTACAATTGTATGCATTCACCAGAGAAACCAAAATGTAACAAAAAGATGGTGCCATATTTAGTAATTTACTATATATTATATGAATCACCATACAGTTTAGCTGTACATTCTGAGTCTTTTTTTTAAAGGTCAAAAAGAAAAAAAAAACAATAAAACCGGACAAAGCAAAAGAAGTAACAGTACAAAACAAAACGGTGACGAAAATACCACCAGGCTGACCACGATCCCTCCCACTATGATGGTGCCATAGTTATTTGCTTCATCAACTCTTTCACAGAAAGATTTTGCTTGAACAGGTAATTTGTTAAACCTTGTTTTCTGCCTTTTCTGACTCTCAGGAGAATTAACGTTTTCCTGTCAAGCTCTCTCTTATAGTCCACACACACACACACACACACACACACACACACACACACACACACTGCTGACCTGTCAGAGTGATAGACATCCTGCTTTGGTGTGTCGGTAATTAAAGCTCCTGTTTCCTCAAGGAGAAAACAGTGACCTGTGATCTGCTCACTGTCTTTCACTCAGCAGGACCCACAGTGCTCAGCTCTGATCCACCTCAGATATTTTCTAATGTCTGTTTATTAGCCACTGGCATCATTTAATCCTCTTGAGTTTATTTGGTTATATCAGAGTACGGAGGCCAGGAATATTCTCTCAGGTCAAAGCAGTAACAGTTTGATCCATCCTGCGTCATTTAATGCTAATGTTAAACAGGCATATTGGGTATGCTGCCCACTGTTTGCGGAGAAGGTCAGGCGTTGTTTTGTGTGCCTGAGTGCCCTTGCTGGTTCATCAGAATGCAAAGACATGGATCAGAGTGAAAGAGAGAACAGGTGGAAAGAACATAACCAACTAAAACCAACGCTATCTGAGCTTGAGCCTAGAAAACCATCTCTTACCAGCAGCTAACAATATTTCTTGCAGCTAAAACAAAATAAAGTTTACCTCTGTGAAAATCATCAAAAACAGCACTAATAACTCCTACACGTAGGTTACAGCGTGTCCTGTCCTCTATCTGCCAAAGAGGGTGACAATACAGGATTTACACACACACACACACACACACACACACACACACACACACACACACACACACTGCCTCTACCATATGCCCTGCTGTTCTACTCACTAGGGGTGTTAAGAAATTATTACATATTTATTATTTTCCGTGAAATTGTACTGTAATGACATGACTTTATCATGTTTGAATACTGTCTAAATCAACTATTACCCCAAAAAATCAAGGCTTTTGTTTTAAATGCAAATAGTTTTATCTGATGTAATACATAACAGTGGAAAAAAGTTTTTTATTATGTTTATGTAGCAGCACTAACGATTATTTTTATTATCAGTCAGTCAGTAGATTGTTGAATCAATTGATCAATTAAACTTTTGGTCTATCTAATTTCACAATTTCCTTAAACTCAAGGTGATGTCTTTAGGGCCAAAATACATTTTTGATTTGATGCTACACTATGACGTTCAGTTTTTATGCTCCACACATATGGAACAAACTTGCAGAAAACTGCAGATCCACTGCAACTCTCAGTTCTTTTAAAGGTCCCATGGCATGAACATTTCTCATTGTGAGGTTTTTTAAAGTTAATATGAGTTTCCCCAGCCTGCCTATGGTCCAGTAGCTAGAAATTATGAGGTCATAGGTGGCAAGGTTACCTCCCCTTTCTCTGCTTTGCCCGCCCAGAGAATTAGGCCCACCCATGAAAGAGAAACATCATGGATTTCAAACAAGAACATTGGCAGTTGGTCAAGGCCACACCCCCAGCCATCACCTTGCCCCACTCTCTCCTCATTAAAAGTTACAGACTCAGAAATGGCACATACTAAGGAAAGCTCATTGTGGGACTGGCTCTAGTGGCTGTAATTCTGCACCAAGGCTGAATTTTGGGAAAGACTTCAGATATGGTATTATGAGACCACTAAGGCCTATATAAAAGCATCCAAAGAGCACCATGTCATGGGACGTTTAAATCAAGGCTGAAAACCTTTCTTTTTGATGCTGCTTTTCGTTAAATGATTGTTAATTTCTTATACTGCACTATTACTTTTATTTTCATGTTTAATTTGTTTTTTTAACTGCTCTTTAATGTTTTATGTAAATCACTTTGAATTGTCCTGTTGCTGTTACAAATAATGCTGCCTTGCCTTGCCTTCATACACTCACACGCAGTACAAAGAACAAATGTACTGAAGAACCAAATAGAGATAAACAGCTAAACAAAGACAACAAAACTTAACAGAGACAAGCAAAAATTAACATACTGATGTTATGTGGCAGGGTGGTATGAAAACTAGTGACATAAAAAAGTTCTAATCTAGTCAAGTCAATTTTATTTTTAGAGCTCAAAAATCACAAGAGGACTTGAAAATCTGTATGACATCCTCTATTTTTAAACCCTCAATCGGAATAAGAAAAAAACTCATACGCAAATTGATTTTGTATCCACAGAGTAGACAAAAATACACATTCATAAATTATCTATTGTATATGCAGGTTTACTGTATTTGCAGGGTTCTCTATAGACTGTATGGTAGTGTAAAGAATGCTGGAACATATTTTGTATGGGTAGTTATAAGACTCTATATTCAGAGGTAGTTTGTGTGTATATTGATGGAGTATGCACAATACTTGCTCATAAATACATTTGACAATAAAAAAATTGTGCACATTCTTATATTCTAGCAACAATAATGCCTTTCTGAGATACAACCTTATACTTTGTTACAAAGTTCCCTTTAGCGCTCCGAGATCATGACACTGTGGTTGTGTAAAAAGAGCTCAGGGGGAAATAAAAGTGTAGAGAAACATGTAAAGCTCTTCAGCGCACTCAGATGTTATGACTAAGTTTACCCTCGGTGTCCTCTAGCTGAATATTCACTTGTACGTGTTTGAAAGGCGTGCGTGATCACAAGACCTGCATACGATGAAGAGCATATGGGCCGTGTGTTACGAACGTGCTAAATAATTAACAGGGATGCACGTTGCCCTTCTGTCACCATGGAACTGAATTATTCACCCTCAAATCCATTAGATGGAAAACACACTTGCACACAGACACTAGGGTTGCACAATATTGACAAAATGTGATATTGCGATATTTATTATGAATATAGCAATAACAATATTAAGTTTAATATTTTTAAACATGTAAAATTACAAAAGTTATGGAAAAACGCATCAAAATAGATTTGTAACAAATTAAACAAGTTTTCTTACAACACAAGGTTTATTTCAATTGACAGTCATACTGGACTGGTATAACATGAAGATATAAATAAGGACCATGTCTACAGAACAGGACATGTTTCACTGGTTGTACAGTATGAAATATAGAGAACGGGACACAACTTTTCTTTTGCTTCTCTGATTTGCCATTGACGATGTGATATTGCGATGACGATATTTAGTCGATATAGTATGCACCCATAACAGACACCGGCATATAATGTGATGCCATCCGCTTGTTCATCAAATTTCTCAATCTGAGAAACAAAAAGGTAACTATTGGTATAGTGTAGAGTAGAGGATATGTAATAAATACCTCTTACTAATGCAAAGAGAAAAGTGGAAGTTATAACAGTAGAGTGACACACGATGACCGCTCAGACATCTGCAGGCATACGTCAACACACGCATGCCTCCACCTGAGTTTTGTTCATGACAGGAGGAAGCAGAGAGGAGGGGAGTGAGGTCTGTCTGTGCACCTGCCCACCTAAGACAGGCTACAAATAGACACCACCTGCGTACTGCGTGTCCACACACAGCGAGCCTTTCTGCAGTCTTTTACTCCGCTCTCTCTTCTCCTTGCTAGACGTTTTTCCTTTTACTGCCACCGCATTGCTGTCATTATGGAGTTTTAAGTTGGGCTGAAATCAAATGCAACTTGTAATGTCTCAGGGAAACCCTGCTCGGCCTAAATAATCTGCATTTTCTCCACTGTGACTCAGCATTTGCTTCCTGGTTTTCCCCTGGCTGCTTGGGATTAGAGCCTGTATCCACTGAAGCATGCTTATTAAGCTTTCATAATGCCAGAGTCACAGTAATGCTGAGATGAAAAATTGTAATTAAGGCTTTCATGGTGTGATTAATCTCCTAAGGCAATTTCTCCCCTGCCTCCCTTCTAAAAAGAGGACAGAGGTCAGGATTGCAATCTCTGTGTCAGAATAGTATTGAACATTATAAAACATACAGGATGACAAAAGACAAAATGAGTTTAGTCAAGTCTGGAGTTTCACAATGCTACACATTTTAGAGATGGAGGCCCGGCTAACTATTGAAAAAGAGAGAACATGCAGCAATCAGTGGTACAGTGACTCCTAGTAGCTTGGAAAAAACTAATAGATCCTTGAAAAAATGTTTAACAATGTGTATAGATCTATGTCAAGTTTACAGAAGTATGCATAAGCTATATACTGAATGTTTTATACTAACAACATCTTTGATCACTAGGCTGCTGTGGCACCTTATCTAGGTTGTTTAGCTGCACTTTCTCATCCCATACATTATACTTTTACTATAAAATTATGTAATCTGTATTAATTACATGATGGGCCCTATTTTACAGATCTAAGTGTATGGCGTGAAGTGCATGGCACAGGTGTGTTAAGGGCATGTCCAAATTCACTTTTGCTAGTTTGACGGCGGAAAAAAGGATCCATGCACCAGGCGGATGGTTCAAAAAGGTTTTACTTAGTATCTTCATTAATCATAGGTGTGTTTTGGGCGTAACATGCAATAAACCAATCGGTGTCATCTCCCATTCCCTTTAAAAGCCAGGCGCATTGCTGTTATGATGGCATATTTGCATTGTAATATTTTTTTTTTTAATCTTTTGCATGTGTGTGTAACAACCACAGTGTGCACACGCTGTGCACATGCCTATGCACATTTTACCAATGTGCTGTTAAAATAACAATGAAATGCTGCGTTACTGACTTTAGACCAGGTTTTTGTTGGTCAATGGCGCGATCACTTTCTGCTTCTGCAGGATAGCAATTTGCTTAGAATTCACCTGAAACACCTCCCTGGGCCATGGGCGCAAAGATGGACGCAGGTGCATTTCCCACGTAAACGACGTGGGCGCTGGACGGGAAATTAACAACCGCGTCGGTCTTAAAACAGCAAAGACCCTTGCGTCGGGCTTTGAAACACGCTACGCCGGGTGCAAGATAGGGCCCAGTATGTATATAGTACTAATTGGCAATGGGGTTCAGGCAGTTTGAAGCTCCCCTGTGGAGTTTTTGTTTTTTTTCTCTAAGTGACTTACATGGGACGCATATGTTTATGCATGACACGATACACAGTCCTTCTAATGGTTTCACACTGGTCAAAAGTCGGCGATACCATGACATACTATAATGTGCCAGCAAAGGTAGGGAGAAGAAAACTGCTAGCTAGTAGACATGGATGCAAAAGAAATGCTGGATTTAAAATAAAAACAAAAAAATTGACTGTGCAATTGTTTTTATAATAGGGAAATGCATTGAAAACATTTGTTTGAGATAAGTATACACACCAGTGAGTAAAAAACAAAATCTCAATGACATCATACACATTGTATGGCCAGAGATACTGCTTTACAGCAACATCTGAGTCACTTCCTTTTTTCTCTCGAGGCATTGACAACACAGCTGACAGGCTGCTCTCCCTGTCTACACACGTGCTGGAAAGAGGTTTGCTAATGTTTTAAAGACCATGCTGAAATATTCACTCTGACATTCTGGTTCCGCTTTGGGTGCCATCAAGTGGGATCTCTGGTCGTAATTAGTCTGACCAATCATCATTCATTAGCAGAATGCTAGCGGGCAACAACGACTCAACCTGTAAGAAATCAGAAGAACATAAGTACTTCTTCATGCAACTTTCAACCTATAATCTGATTTAAATTTGCTAAGTTAAGTAATTAGAGCTGAGATAGAATGACACTCGGGCGAAAGAGACAAATTTAGCCGTCTTTCTCCATAGAGTCCATTCATTTTACACTTGCCTGCGATCACCCCAGTGGAACTCTGGCGGAACTGCAACCAAATTCTGTATAACGGGGCTATATAGGGAGTGAAAAGGGAAAGATGGGCTTTGGTAACACTGAATGTAAGCATAACTGTTTGTTTACAAGAAAACTATACAGGCACATAGCCACACTAGCAGTACTACCTTAGCATCGTCACTGTCATATGGATGCATGTTAGCATTTAGCTCAAAGCACTGCTGTGCATAAGTACAGTGCTACTAGCATGGCAGTAAACTCTGTTATTAGCCATGCATTGCTCCTTCTTTTCAGTTGTGGGTATAATAGCGAACAACAGTGTCTAATCACATCAACACCACACTAAAAAATCAAGAACATTTTGTAAGCCTGCTGGTGTGTTTGAGTATATAACCAAACTAAAAACATGGGAAAAATAATTGTTTGTAGACTATTTCATTGGAACTGCATTACTGTAAAACACTTGGTCTGGGTTTATTTCTACTGGCATTAAAAAACACTACAACCGACAGTTGAATGATCTGTAAGGACACAGTTGAAGGCGTTTTCACATCGACAGCCTTAGTTCGGTTGACTCAAACTAGAGTTTGTTTTCCCCGCTGGTGCGATTCATTTGGGCTGGTGAGAACGCGGCAATCAAACTCTGCTGCGCACCAAAAGTGGACCAAACAAGTGCTTGAAGAGGTGTTTTGGTACCCTTTCAATTGAACTCTGGAGCGGTTTGTTTGTGGTGAGAATGTGATCCGTACTCAAACCGCACCAACTACACATACTTCGCAAGTCTGAGCTAATGTCTCCTGTAGTCAAGTGTGTTTAGCCATCTGTAATGAAGCAGAGCAGCAAGCTGTAGCAGTTTGCAATGTTTTATCACCAAATGAGACTGCGGTCAAGCTTGCCGTTCATCACTCGTATCTCCGTGGTCAAACCAGCTGCCGCTAAAATTAAAGACCGACGCCAGCAGAGCGAAGTCTCTGTGACCAAAGCAGATGTAAGTCTCTTGCGAAACAATGTCTGATAATTTTAATGAAGTGAGCTGGTTTGACCACTAGACCAGAACACAGGACCCCATTGAGGCCCATAGAGGCCATGCAGCTCTGAAATGGTTTGAACCAACCACGTGGTTGGCCTTCCTTAGAGCCTCCGCTCTCTTTAGCACAGCTGAAAAAAAAATCTTGTGGTAGTTGCCTTTTTGTTCAACCACAAACTAGTGACCTTCATATTTGTTCAGTCATTCATAAGTATGTGTAACCAAAACTATAATTAATGTTGAATGATTTTTCTGCAACAACAAAGGGACACATGTATTTTTTTCAGTGTAATTACATTATAAAACTGCTTTGTCAATCATTACATTACATGCCGTTCGGCTGACGCTTTTATCTAAACCGGCTTACAACTGCTACATATATGTCAGAGGTTGTACGCCTCCGGAGCAACTATGGGTTAAGTGTCTTGCTCAGGGACACATTGGTTGATGTATTGCAGTAAGAATTGAGCCCAGATCTCCCACACCAAAAGCATGTGTCATATCCACTGACTGCATCATCACCACCCAATCACATATCAGCATTATGAGCTTGTGGTGAGTCTGCAGTGCTCTAAGCTAGTTGCTTTGTGAAAGCTGCTGAGCTCTCAGAAAGTGAGGAAGCAGGTCTGTTTCAGTGTGCACTTTGGGGTGATTATTGAGATGGATTGTTCAGACTGCTGCCTGGCAAGACCTGCCAAGCAAACAGTAGATCACCAACCTGCAGAGTCATATACTAACTAACTGGCCTAGCAGCCACACGGGCAGTTGGACAAACTCTGTGGATGCATTTATACTTAATGTAAGTTATTCTATGTGAAATGAGTTTTATATCATCAACAAATACATCTGTTTTTATCTCTGCCAATCAAAGCTTCAACTCTTCAGATTTTTAACTGAATACATAAACTTTGAGGTATTTACAGATGAACCGATTCAGCTGTGACATGTTTTGACAAAGTTGCCTCACAGCAGAATAGTGAAATAATGAGGATAGTTCATTTCAACACAGGCTTTCACTGTACAACCAAAACACAAATACAAAACTAGAATTAGTTTTGACATCTTGGTTATCTTTTATCTCTATATCCCCCTCTCTCTATCTATTTTTCTCTTCTTTTAATCTTCTGTCTTTTTCTTCCTGTCTTTCTCTCTCCAGGTGGCGGTAAAGATTATAGACAAAACCCAGCTGAATCCCACAAGTCTACAGAAGGTGAGTTGGTGTTTGGCCACATGGTAACATTAATGTCTTGGTTATAGCGCTTTCCATTAGTCATTCCTGAGTTGTTGGCACTATTGATTCTGTGGTCTTTGAACTCAGGATGTGCTGTTTTACATAATGTAATCAGATGAAGTCAGGAGAGACCACAAGCCTTGTTTAATCCAGCCCCCTCCCCTTGTACTTTTGTGTTGGTATGTGGTTAGGAGCCGCTAAAAATACCTCTGCCGGCCTGTTTGTCACTTACCCTTGTCTAGCAGTCATAACCAATTGCAATGAAGGATTTGGGACTGTTTTCTGATTACTGAATTCATATCCAGCTCTTTCTGCTGATTAAACCCACTCACACACACATGCATACAATTCTGTAGATTACACCATATGGAAAAATAAGCGTGTTGCTTTAGTATGAACATGCATCACTTACTGAGGTAGGTAGACAGGATTTCATTTCACTGATCATGACATAGCATGGCTTACCATAGCTTCTCTTTTAATTTTAATGTTTTGTAAAGATTGAACAATATGCTAAGCAACCACTGCGGATTGTAATAAAGGACCATTATAACCACCACACCTACATAAACGGCAGTTGATGTGTTGATGGGTCTCTTGGCTTCTATCATTGTAAACTGCCGGGGTGAGAGAATATTGCAGCTGCAAGCAGTCTTAATGGTAAACTAATAACGATTATCCATCCATCCATCCATCTTCATCCGCTTATCCGGTATCGGGTCGCGGGGGCAGCAGCTCCAGTAGGGGACCCCAAACTTCCCTTTCCCGAGCCACATCAACCAGCTCCGACTGGGGGATCCCGAGGCGTTCCCAGGCCAGGTTGGAGATATAATCTCTCCACCTAGTCCTGGGTCTTCCCCGAGGCCTCCTCCCAGCTGGACGTGCCTGGAACACCTCCCTAGGGAGGCGCCCAGGAGGCATCCTTACCAGATGCCCGAACCACCTCAACTGGCTCCTTTCGACGCGAAGGAGCAGTGGCTCTACTCCGAGCTCCTCTCGGATGACTGAGCTTCTCACCCTATCTCTAAGGGAGACGCCAGCCACCCTCCTGAGGAAACCCATTTCGGCCGCTTGTACCCTGGATCTCGTTCTTTCGGTCATGACCCAGCCTTCATGACCATAGGTGAGGGTAGGAACGAAAATTGCCCGGTAGATCGAGAGCTTTGCCTTCTGGCTCAGCTCTCTTTTCGTCACAACGGTGCGATAAATGGAATGTAATACCGCACCGGCTGCTCCGATTCTCCGACCAATCTCACGCTCCATAGTCCCCTCACTCGCGAACAAGACCCCAAGGTACTTAAACTCCTTCACTTGGGGTAAGGACTCACTCCCCACCCGAAGAAAGCACTCCATCGGTTCCTGCTGAGAACCATGGCCTCAGATTTAGAGGTGCTGATCCTCATCCCAGCCGCTTCACACTCGGCTGCGAACCGATCCAGTGAGTGCTGAAGGTCACAGACCGATGATGCCATCAGGACCACATCATCTGCAAAAAGCAGCGATGAGATCCCGAGCCCACCGAACTGCAACCCCTCCCCGCCCCGACTACGCCTCGATATCCTGTCCATAAATATTACAAACAGGATTGGTGACAAAGCGCAGCCCTGGCGGAGGCCAACCCTCACCTGGAACGAGTCCGACTTACTGCCGAGAACCCGGACACAGCTCTCGCTTTGGTCATACAGAGATTGGATGGCCCTAAGAAGGGACCCCCTCACCCCATATTCCCGCAGCACCTCCCACAATTTCTCCCGGGGGACCCGGTCATACACCTTCTCCAGATCCACAAACACATGTAGACTGGTTGGGCATACTCCCAGGCCCCCTCCAGGATCCTTGCGAGAGTAAAGATCTGGTCCGTTGTTCCACGACCAGGACGGAATCCGCATTGTTCCTCTTCAATCCGAGGTTCGACTATCGGCCGAACCCTCCTTTCCAGCACCTTGGAGTAGACTTTACCAGGGAGGCTGAGAAGTGTGATACCCCTGTAATTGGCACACACCCTCTGGTCCCCCTTTTGAAGAGGGGAACCACCACCCCGGTCTGCCACTCCTTAGGCACCGTCCCAGACTTCCACGCAATGTTGAAGAGGCGTGTCAACCAAGACAGCCCCTCCACACCCAGAGCTTTCAGCATTTCTGGACGGATCTCATCAATCCCTGGGGCTTTGCCGCTGTGGAGTTGTTTGACTACCTCAGCGACTTCCACCAGGGAAATTGACGACAATCCCCCATCATCCTCCAGCTCTGCCTCCACCAAAGAGGGCGTGTCAGCTGGATTTAGGAGTTCCTCAAAGTGCTCCTTCCACCGCCCTATTACCTCCTCAGTTGAGGTCAACAAGGTCCCACCCTTACTGTATACAGCTTGGATGATTCCTCGCTTCCCCTTCCTGAGGTGGCGAACGGTTTTCCAGAAGCACCTTGGTGCCGACCGAAAGTCCTTCTCCATGTACTATACGATTAGCCTCCCAAAATGTCTGCCATCCCAAATTAGTCTGAGTGGAGTGAACTCAATGAGTATTACTGGAGGAAATGAAGTCTGGGCTAATCAAACAGGGTGTAATTGTTAAAGGGCATTGTTAAAGTGAGACAAATGAAAATATGGTTCATGCAATTCATATTTCTTATAATTCTGTAAAACAAGACTATTGGGGGCTTTTCTAGCATGATTCTGCTTCCGACATTGTTCTCCAAGAGCAAATCTGTAATTGTCTTGTATCTTAATGGGATCTGACTGCAATTCTTCAGCCAATCAGTGCAAAGAAGACGCTGTGAGAATTTCAAGTTCCAGAGTTCAGTACTCAACTAATCTGACTGAGATACATTTCATTGTGCAAGCTCTTTTGTCTAACAGCCTATTGTGTTTTTTTTAATCTGCACACACAGTGGGGTAATGCACAGTTAGAGGCATGTATGTGTGTGGCATTAGGATACATAAACCAACTTCACCAATTTGGGTCTTGTCTAGGTCATGAGTGGTTACGCACCCAATAGGTCGGGTTGTCTGCTCTCTAGTGATGGGCAGGGCAGACGTATTATGTGAGACTGCAGACCAATCAGGATCTCTCTGATCAATTATTCAGTGAGCCTTTCAGATGTCTACTGCAGTAGACCTGAGCTGGTCAATATGTCGAGATCTTATGGCTTTTCATGGTGGATGAGCTATTATTATGCTATATAATAGCATGTATGAACGTTGATGTTAGTGTCTGCGTGTACTTACTTTATGTGCATTCATGTATTACATCTGGTTTGTGTATTTGTATCTGAGTGTAGACATGTTATCTCTGTATGGAGCTTATATATAGTTGTATATTTTAATGTTCTCTTCTCTGCACTATAGATTGCTGTAATGGTATACATTAGTGCCATCTGCAATGCAGAAGCTCATCTTATAATGCAGCAGTCGTCTCCTGGATGGAATCAATGATCTCATTGACTTAGAGTGTCCTATATGCTATCCTTGTGAAAGCTCTACTATGGATGCATTAAAGGGTCCATCCACCTTTTAATACAATTTCTGCTTTGTTACTCTTTTGTGACATTGGATTAATAATAATGGCCAAATAATATCTAGGAGGAATGAAGTGGTTCTCATTCCTGGTGTTTGGGGTTGTAGTGCTGCGGGTTGGCCAGATAATTGCAGTTAATCGCAATGATTTTAATGTTGGATGGTGAGAATAAAAAAAGTATTTAAAATAAAAAAACCCATCTAAACTGTACTGTATTGTACACATTTGTTGTTCAGTGACGTCAACATCTCTAGCTCAGTGTTTTTCCTTTGGCTGCTGGTTTTGTTCATGTCTAGAAGTCTAGACTGAATTTTACTGTTTCCCCAGGGTGTCATGGGCTGTTTTGTTTACTCTGTTCCAATTGTGACCTTCACCCTGGGAAAGTAGCAAGAAAGTTTAATAATAAATGGATGTAAAACATAAGGGGGGACATTACAAAGTCTTTTTACCCCCTTGACAAAGTAGTCATAGTAACACAGGTTCTTGGACAATAAATTGAAAATACCACAGTGTACATTTTCACGGTTAAAAATTCCATTCTGTGTATTGAGCAGGCTTTTTCTATGGGCGGATATAAACAATAGACGGTCATAATTATTGATTCAGTGACTTAGGCTTTTTATAAGGTGCATCTGAAAATCGGTTGTCTAAGATGACCTGGTCTCTTTCTCTTGCTCTGCTTTGGAGTTGATTAGACATTTTGTACTGAGGGTCAGGATAGGGTGCTCCCCAAAAAGTCCATTGTGTGGCAAAAAAAAGTGAAAGTGGAGGGCCTTCCTAGTACTAAGGGTAAGACCTTGAGAAGAATTGAACCATGTATACAATTCACCATACACTGTTATAGTACTGTTTTTATTTGTGATCCTGTTTGTTTGACAATGTGAGCAAGTGAGGTTTCAGGTGTTTGATCTGGCTGTATCACTCTTCCACTTACGGTTAACAGCTACTCTTTCATGTTAGCCCATCAGAATTCCACTGATCTCTCTCTTTTAATGGTCTCAGACGTGCCACGTTGTGGGTGCCCCATCTGGAACTGTAGGCACAGCCAGCGCTCTGGCAGATCCTATATAGCCACAAACACTTTGATGCATTCCTGTACCTGTGTACAGCCATTAATGCACTCATATACATATACAAACATCCTCTAACTAATCTCTGTGTAGGATTTAGAGTTGGGTTCACCTCGTGGAGACAAAGAGATCAATAAAACAATATTAAAATCTCTGTTTTTTTCACTTATTTTCTTGAGTTTATCTTTGTCAGTCTGGTGCTTCCCTCTGATTTTTTTTTTATTTCACAAAGAAGTTAGCAGAGCCCAGCATGAGTCATGAGGCTAAAATGAAGCTCCGGTCTGTTCTTTTATGTCCCATTGGCGCTCTGTGCCCTGGTGTGACTTTGTGGTGGTTTCAGTGTAACAGGAAATGAGGTTAGATGAGCTTCCAAAGCGCATCCTTAGATCCGCCACAGGAAATCCATCACATGTCATCTGTGGTCAGGGTTGTTGACGTTGTCAGGGTTTTTAGGCATTTTAGCCCTAAAATAGACCTCTCCGTTAATCCCATCTTTCACTGAGCAAACACTGCTCTCATCCCACCATCCCATTGCTTTCTATCTCATTTTAATCTGTAAATAAGGGTTTTCATTGCTTCAACAATGACATCAACAACATATTATAGGTTATATAATTGACCAGTCAGACATGATAGATGTGCCGCTTCAGACAAAATTAAAACCTGTGCTGTTAAAACGCACGACACATTTGTATTTGGAAAAGGTAGAACCGTTGTGCAAAACAGGCCGCAAAGAGTAAATGAAGCGACAGAAACACTGGCAGCTTCTCCGGAAATGAAAATCTCTTTTCACCACGTGGCTCAGGTCCACTGTTCTAACCTTCAGTCTTAAAAATCTTATATCTGAGTGTCGAATTTAAAGACAACCAGAAAGCGTTTAGGACAATATACTCTGACTCTGTTTGTACACTACTGTATTTGTCATTTGCAAAAAGCCCACCATGGGGTCAAGCTCTTTTAATGGCTATTGTTTAAGTCTGTCTTGCGCCTGCCACTCTGCATTAGCCAATGAAATGCTGCCGAGCCCCTAGGCTACAGGAGCTTTGGTCTTGTTCAGATGAGTAGAATGTGATTGGACAGACGGCACTGTTGTCCGAGGTGAATCATGAAATAAAGCAAATGTCGAGGCTGCTTGCGTATACATGTTCATGGATGTATTTTTACAGTGCTGTCGAGGCTTTGATTAAGAGTTACATTTGTAAAAGATAAGTTATGCCTTAGTGTTGTGGATAATAAATATGAGGTGGCAGAGAGAGAGATAGAGATGGGGGTTATTTTCAGCACCTCAGGAGTCAAGGGCAGGACAGGACAGCTTGTCTGAATGTCACTGACACTTTCGATCCCTCTGTCTGTTTGTCTTTCTCTCTCCCTTCGAGAAACAGCAAGCAGTGGTTATTTACTGATATGCGGTTTTGAAGTACTATTTTTGCATATGAAAACATGTATGCACACATAAGAGGGATGAGGGCTTCCAGGCTACTCATCCTATCAATAATCTCCATGTTGAATGAGCAGCTGTGCTGCTGTGACTGAAATAGTCCAGCCAGTTCCTGTAAGTGCTGCCAGTCTGATATCTGCTGTTCTGCTCCTTCTGCATGGGGACTCGGCTGTAATTAAGGCTAGTTTGCTAGTTTGGGAGTCTGGGTGCCCCTGGGTGGCTGGAAGTAGGTCACTGGCGCAGACTACTGAGGTTCAACCACATTGGAAATGGGGGGGGGGGGACATTGCAATAGACATTTTGTTTTTTTCAGCAATGTTTGTGATCATTTTCTTCAATTACTATCTCAATTCATTATCTGAATCAACCATTTTCATTCATTTTAGTTTGAAAGGAGGTATTTTTTTGCTTCAAAGGAAGTTGGCCCAAATATTCAGTACACAGCCACCTTCTCCAATACTACCATAAAAACGGCTTTCTGCCACGCTGTGACTCCCCTGTGTGACTGTAGATATATTAATATTAATACCAGACTAAATGTATATGTAATACTAATAATGTAATACTAATGTATTATCTTCTGACAGCCTCCATGGTGCCTACACCCCTATTGAACGTTTATTGACCGGTAGTTGCTGTCGTTTCCACAGCCATTCTCAGATTTGTTCTAATTTTTGTTTCCAAGCGGATGCACGCGTGCTTCCCATGTGCTTTAGGGCAATGACGCAAGCGAGAGAGGGGAGAGGGGAAGAGGCAGAGAGGGGAAGAGATGGGGATAAAACACTGATTCTTTTGTACATCACTCATTCAGAATAATAAAGAATCCTGTCTTGACAGGTGTGTCACATGTTAAACCACGTGAGTGGAAGGATGCATATCTCAAGCTGGGACTTATATGTTTATTCTTGCGTACTGCAAGCCATCTTCTGGTTATTGTGTCAGTGTGTTTCCACTCTAATGACTTTGTTACCATGAGGGAACCTCTCAGGCACACATAGCAGCTGATGAATATGGAGCTAGGTTTGCCACACAGGAGAGACTTGCTATTCTGAGCCACTCAGGAATGGAAGATTTCTGTTGTCAACAACATGGTGCCATAACAAATTCAATCTAGAAAATCAGAATGCACGCACATTCCTTTAAAATGTCAGATTTAAAAATAGACAGATTACTTTAATAATCCCAAATGGAAATTGCAGCGTTGCAGCAGACAAATCACATGTAAGAACTGCAAAACAGTCAAATCAGTAGTTGTGCACAACTGCTCTCGGTTTCTTCAAACTATGACTACATTATTGTTAACTATGATATTATTCTGTTTAAAACCCTAAACCAGATTTTACCCTTGAACCGGTTTACACATAACAGAAGTTATTTGCATTCATAGTACAGTTGTATTTATTTATTTAATATATTTCTAAATGTCCTCAAATCCCATGCAAAGACCAAAACTAACAATGTGTTAATTCACCTCATACACTTTATAACTTACCTACCCTATATGTGGCACATTAGTTTCTAATGAAGATTTAACACTTTAAAACATGTTAAAAAAAGAAGAAAAAAAACTAAACCAGCTGGGTACTGTAGATTGTAGCTAACATTACTTAAACAAGAGTAAATTGTGCAATCTTTGTAACAGTTCATAGCTGCTGATTAATACACATTTGGTGCTATAGTGAAACTATCAGTAGTAGGACAGTACCGTATGTGGGATTGATTCAAAACAAAACTGAACTGTCCACGTTCATTGGAATGAAGGCAGACGTGGCTCACTGATGTGTTATGTCGGACAATACTTCTTAATTACAAAAATATAGTATTTGGTTTTCTTATTCTTGTCTTTTTCTGGGATATTTTGACAACGGGAAAAATAAAGAAACCTTATTCTTTAGCCCTCTGCAGCAGCTCGCTGTACGCCTGTGTGTGTGCCAATGAGATAAGAGGTGTCAGAAAAATAGAGGCAGGAGAGCAAGTAGAGACAGAGAACAGGGCAAATAATAAAGTGAGAGAGAGTACCTGTATGTTGTTGAACCAGACTGTAGCTTAGAGGTCCAAGGAGTCGGGCCTGCTCAAACTGATATAATGGTTGTGTTTGATGCCCAGAAACATGGACTATCCCAGCACTTATGTAAGACCTAAAGGCCATTAAAACGCTGTACACACACACACACACACACACAACACACCCACACACACACACACACACACACACACACCACACACACACACACACACACACACACACACACACACATTAATTTGACATGTTTGATAATGACTTGTAGAGTTAGGGCTCCTGCACAAATCTCTGTGTGGCGAAAGCGTGTCAGCTGCGTGGCATGTCCATTTTTATTTCCAGGCAAAATAGGATACGAAAAGATGTTTATTTCATTTTGACACAAATGCATTAATAAATGAGATTTTCTGTTAAACTCCTTTTTTAAATTGCATTTTAATTGGATTCTGATAAACATCAACATGGACTTTAATATCTCAGGAAAGGGATTGAAATATAAAAATATACAGTATATATCAAAATGTGTGTACAAAAATACAAAAATATTTACAAAATAAAGTTGAAGAACATGCTATTTCATTTCATATGGGAAACATACATGTGTACAGACACAGCAGCACCGTGTCAGAAACGTTCTGGTGTGCAAAGACATAGAAAATGCCACGCCACGCTCACATCAAGCAGGCAGTTTGCAGGAGCCCTAAGTTTCTCTTTCTAAAAGAGGACAGGAGATGGAAGCAGCATCGCTCAGAGTCTTTTGCTTTGTCAAAGTGGTCAGCAAATGGCAAAATCTGTGTTCTGTCTCAGGTAGCAATATATGCTGAATCCCAGTCAAGTGAGTGTTGAAATAACACTCAAAGCCTTAGCATGCCTTCGAATCAACAGAATGTAAATGATTCAACAGCACCTCTAAGTGGCTACAGGAGCTTGTCTGATATAAACAGCCACGCCAAGAGTGAGTAAACACCACTTTAAAGGATTTAACGGAATTCTGTCCTTTCTGACTCCACCCTCCGCTGTATACATGGTGCTTGGAGAAAATAGACTGGGCAATGTGTGATTTTCTTTTTCTTTTCTTTTTTTCTCATAAAGGCTGGATAGAAACAGGACACAATAATTAATATGACTTTGCTACTCCTCTTTGCATGTTCATACTAAGATGATTACTATTAGGCAGCCAATGCCTAACTGTCTGTAAGCCTGTGTACTGCTGCTCTGCAGTGACTGGCTGCTGACTGGGTGTTTGGAAGGCCAACTGGCCTGATGGCTGGACTGCAGTGTCAGTGGAGTTGTAATTCTGCTCCTTATCTGTGTAGGGCAGGGTTTAGTGCAATGTTGTCACTGCATCAGTCCTATTGCTTTACACAGTACAGTAGCCCCATGAGCCTCAGTAGGCTACCTGTCATGTTCCTGCAGAGCGGGATCCAGTGTGGCTTAAATGTGGCTCAGTTCCCTTTGCTCAGATCCCTAATGAGTGCTTGATAACATTTTCTAATAGTGCTTTCCCAGCAGAGACAGAGCTAACACTCAGGTTCACTGCATGTAATGTAATTTGTTATGTTTTCTGACAAATGTCCCTCTATGTCTCAACAGCTCTTCAGGGAAGTCCGAATAATGAAGTTACTGAATCATCCAAATATAGGTAAGTTCAACCAGGGGCCTGCAGCAACTTGATGAAATCTTAGCAATACTATTCCCATTTCATTTGGATCATTTGGTTTTGGAAATTAAACCAACACCCAACACAAAGCTAAACCAGTATGACTTTCATCAAAGAAATTATTATATTATTAATTAAAAACAAAACACAACAGGTGATGCAATTATTTCCTTGCTGCTGCTTTTTTGTGCAGTAGATGAATTTGATTTATTTATGTATTTTTGAGTGGAAACCTCTGTTTTCCTGTTCTTCTTAGATTTTTGTTTTCAAAATAAGAGCATTAACAATAAAACTTTCCTCCTCAACAAAGTAAAATACCAAAAACTGAGGTATGACCCAATAGTTTGAAGATCTTAACAGTAGCATCAGCTTCATGAAAATGTGTAACTTCTTTATATTTAGAACATGTGACATATTGGAAGATTTTATTCAGACTCCGACATCCATTTTAATGCAAGTAGGAAACTCTTAACAGACGGTAAACTCAGCTAACACCAATATTGAACCTCAATTGGTAAAAACTTTTTTTTTATAAATATCTCATTTCTTTTATCTCCACTCCTCTTTCCTTTTCCCAATTTCTGCCACAGTGAAATTGTTTGAGGTGATTGAGACGGAGAGAAGACACTTTATTTGGTGATGGAGTACGCCAGTGGGGGTGAGTGAAGCGTTAATTCCTACCACTAAATGTGTGACATCTGGTTGATTTTGTGAGTGTATTCCTGCTTGTTATTTCCACAATATCGGTTGTAGAGTAATTTATAAGCTCTCATACAGACAAAAACACTCAGTACTGTATATCATGAGGTAATGTAATTTGAAGCTGCATCTAATGTAATATTCATATAGTCTCTCAAGATTTCTCAACTATTTAAGTGCAAACCATGCCATTTGAATGCTTTTTTCTAAAAAGAACTTTACAACCTGAGTGGCTACTTGATTATGATCACCTAGTTGTGATAATGGTAATATAAAATGAGAATATATTGATTGATAATTATAAATTTCCTTTCTTTACTTCAGGAGAAGTATTTGACTATCTAGTGGCTCATGGCAGAATGAAGGAGAAGGAGGCCAGGGCCAAGTTCAGACAAGTGAGTCATCAGTATCGCATTGCTCGCACTTATGTCGTCATACCATTTACTGTTTTCTGAGGGAAGACTGCATGCACCAAGATCAAGCTTCGTCACTGACTGCAGAGGAAAGATGAAGTGTAGATAGCTTGGCCTGAGAGAAGAGGGGGGGTTTGAGAACTTCTTATACATGCTGCTCTGACACCTAGTGGTGCTACAAGAGCAAAAATGCATCTACAGCAGTTTATGTAGCCTATTTCATGCTTAAATGTACCAGTTCTTTCAAATCCCTGGCGCTCATATTTAAATCCCTCATTGATGGTCAGAGGAACTGTGTGTGACACAGTGTGGACAGCTTGCATGTATTTGTGTGTGTCCCAGTACAGATAAATCAACACTCAAAAGGTAAAAGTGTTGTGCATGTGGCTGGGAGCAGACAGGTTGGCAGCACTGTGTGTGTTTCTATTTGATCAATGCTTTCCAAGCAAATGGTGGTGAAATTATAACTGTCAACTGTCATAGAAACTGCAGATAAAGATTACAATAGCCTCAAACATTTCATGTTTTAGAAGCAGAAACATATGTCATTCCCCCACGTCTTCATGTAAACCAAGTTCACTTTTATTAGCCTTTAACGATCTTGAGGATGCTGGCAGAAGTTTGCTAAATTTAATGGTATTGCCATTAGCATTATGCAAGGTAAATGTTAGCTGCTAGAGCTTTTGCACATTGAGGACATAATCATCTAAATTCTCCTGCTATATTGACAGTGTATCTGACTAATTAATGGACTTCAGTTTAGACTAAGGAGTTCCTTGATGATGATTACCTATATTGCTTTTCTTAAATGATGCCCATGATTAACTATTTATTTGGATGCTGAAACAGGGCTAACTGCTAACATGAAGCTAGTGTGAAGACTTGCTAACATGTAAGCGCTCTTGTTAGTTTATTGCCCCACAGTTTAAGATAAAACCATATAGAGTTGTAACCTTGCACAACAATTAATGCTTTTATTCATATTTGGGGTTTGTGCTGTAGATCTGTTGTTGTGATGAAAACGAATAAACAATAATTTTGATAATTGCTTAATCGTTATTTTCAAGCTAAACTGCAAAATGTTTTCTGGTTTTATCTTCTCAAATTAGATGTTTTACGTTTGGATTTTGGACATTTGGTCGGACAAAACAAGTAAATTGAAGATATTGCGTGAGCTCTGAGAAATTGTCAATGGCCCTTTTCGACCTTTCATAGACTTAACAATTATTAAATAATCAACAGCTAATGAAAATAATTGTTAAATGCCGCTCTTTTGTGTCCATCTTATGTCTTTTATACTTTTTTTACATCTCTTTCACTTTTATGTTCTATCTTTGTGCAAATGACTATGCAACTACTGTTTTGAAAGGTCCTATACAAAGAGTTTCTTTCCTAATATTTAATTCACCTGTGGTGTCCTACGACTTGTGTCTATGTTTGGATTTCAGATTGTGTCGGCAGTGCAGTATTGTCATCAGAGGAGGATAGTACACAGGGATCTAAAGGTGAGGGTCTAAACTCTTAATCTCACTGGTATCGGATTTCTTATTTGAGTAGTATTCATATCTGGAATGTATATCTTGGAATAAGCCTCTACAATGAACCATGTTCTGTCAGTGCTAATACATTAACAATTTTTCTCATCTCTCCCCAACTCAGGCAGAGAACCTGTTGTTAGACGCAGATATGAACATCAAGATAGCCGACTTTGGCTTCAGTAATGAGTTCACTGTGGGCAGCAAGCTGGACACTTTCTGCGGCTCCCCGCCGTACGCTGCTCCAGAACTCTTCCAGGGAAAGAAGTACGATGGACCAGAAGTGGATGTCTGGAGCCTGGGGGTCATCCTCTACACACTGGTCAGCGGATCACTGCCATTTGACGGACAGAATCTAAAGGTGTGCATTTAGTTCTGGTTCTAGGATGTATATAAGTGGTTACGTTTATGTAAACAGTAGAATGTATGCTTACAAAGGTCATACACAGTTATTTACATAAAAACTGATTAACTATATAGTCTATATCCTTGACATTCCGCTTCGGGATTGCCCGGAAATCCACGGATTTCACTCATTTATGCCGGATATTCGTTGCCTTGGTTGGCATTTTAAACTCCGCTCGATGTATGTGGACTATGGTCAACCTTTTCTCAGATCTCTACAGGGAAAATCCAGACAGCTAGCTAGACTATCTGTCCAATCTGAGTTTTTGGTTGCAAAACTAAAACAACTTTTGTATGTACACACACCAAAACAAGTTCCTTCACAGGGCTATTTTGCAAAGGCGCCGTTGCTTTTTACGTTGCTTAGCGCAGCCCAAAGTCATTGTGATTGGTTTGAAGAAATGCCAATAAACCAGAGAATGTTTTTCTCCCATCCTGAATATTGTGGGGACCCTCCTCCAAAGCGCCTTGGTACAGGAAGGTCTGGCAAAGCCATACGTGATTAAAGCAGTTAACACGTCACTGCTTTTCACCTCTGAAAAACACAAATTGATAAAGGGCTCAAATTAAGTGATTGTCCAGTCAAATTTTCCAAAGGTATGGTCACATTACACTTCCAGCTTGGAAATAATTGCTCTGTCTTTCATTCACTTCTAACGAAGCCTGTGTGACGGACAAATTCAAGTTTCACCTTTAATTAACTTGGACTATGTGGATGTACTTGGTCTGACAGTAGATACGTTGATGCAATGTGTTTGGAAATGGGAAGTTATTTTTATAGTTTCATCACCATGTTCAGTACATTACATTACCAGACAACAACTGTAGCATTGCTCTTATATTCAGTTTGTGTATCACTGTGATATTTATTTATTACCCACATCCGAGACCCTTTTTCTAGTTGCAAAACAAAAAACTCATGTCATTGTATCTTAACATTGTCTGAAACCTTTCCAACAGACAATCTCACAATCACGACCATGTACGCAGCCATGGGCCTGGTGTGCAGAAGTGTGACTGTGTGTTTGAATTTCACACAATAATTGCGGGTGTGAACAACAGGGTGACCAGGTGTCCCGCTTTATGTGGAACTGGCCCACATACTGTATTGAAATGATGCCCTGCATTTGATTGGTTTTAGTTTTCAAACGTCAAACCTGACAAACCTACTCTTTGTCCCACATTTGGGAGTGATGCAAGGGCAACAAAACAAATGCCTTTGACAGAAGACTGTAAGAAAGTATGCAGCGTTTCCGCCCATCTCTGTGATGGCAGGCGGTTTACCCCACTTTCAAGTATGGTTGTTCAGAAAAGGTATAGACACTTATTTTATTATATATATTATATTCAGATGAAACATTATACAACTAGTTCATTTGAAACACATGACACCTTTAATATGTCCTCCAAAAGGGGGAAAACAATTGAAAGTCCCAATAGTAAAAGTAATAATAAATGCTCCTCTGAGACACTTTCATTACTCAAAATATATGAAGAATTCTGTTTCAGTCTGAATCTGCATAGACAGCAAAAGCCAAAGTAAATGACAAGTGCAAAATGAAGTGCTACAGTGTTATCTTCTTATATGTCCAAGCGTCTTATGAGTCGGTTATGAGCTACTCTCATGAGTTAGGATGTTCACATGCAAAAAAACAATTGGGTTACTTTAATAACCAAATTAAGAGTGGAATTTCCTCTCTCTGTCTATCGTTTGGAGTAAGACATTGAAGAAATTCATCCGCCCTGCTTTAATTATGCAGCAGTTTTGGAATATTCTTCGACGCTGCAGTAAATCCAGCAGGTCAAGAAAAACTGCACTGGGCTATGTATTGTTGCCTTTTTAAAGCTGCGGTAATCAATATTTTTATATTAACAACTGATCATTCAACCATGTTAATGTGAGCTTGTGATGGTAAACTAACAGAGAGCATTTTAAGTGCTTTTCAGCTCTAGGTTTTAGTTTTACAGCCCACCGCGTTTTGTTTTCAGCCCCGGCAGGCTTTCTTTTGAGTAAAAAAAGCAACTAACTATTAAATATGTAATTAGCAGCATATCTGCTGGATGAGTGTATACTTTAGGCAACTGTTTGCTAACGCTGTAAAAACTGTTAACTTTGATAATGTTGTATTGCTGGTCCCCTGTCTGATGCTCTTTTGTTGCTAGTTGTTGTTAATAATTTCTTATTTCTTACATTATGTCTGTCTGTCTGGGGCTTGGTGTGTAGGAGCTGAGGGAGAGGGTCCTGCGGGGAAAGTACCGTATTCCTTTCTACATGTCCACAGACTGTGAAACCTGCTAAAGAAATACTTGTGCTTAACCCTGTCAAACGAGGAAGTTTGGAGGTATTACCAGCGTTTGCATCGTTGCATCTTCACAGATATTTGCTCTCCATTCAGAAATGTTTTGCACAGCAGCCCAAACAGACAATCCTAATTATTCCTAATTGCTGCTGTTGTTAATTATAAACCAGCAGAACACTTCACTTTACGGTCTGTGAGATGGAAATTTGGAAACATTCATCTAAGATCAAAGAGTGGTCTTGCTTAATTATTTGATTAAAGCAAGCAGAAATAATAAAGCTAATTGGAATTTGTTTGAATAAAACTTGATTAATTAAATAGAATCCTTATGCTCTGCACTTTCACTGCATTTGCGATATCAAGAATTGTTGTAGCTTGTTTCCCCTTTGAAAACAATACACATTTGTCAGTTCAGTTCAAACTCAGGCTGTCCAGAGTCAATACCACCCCTGCATTTAAAACCAGACTGAAGTTCAATAGTAGAGATTTCTCCACTAATAATAACAATTGATCACGGTGTTGTTCAGCCGGGCTGATTTCATAAAGAAGTCATAGTTTCTCATCTGTCTGTTGGGCCATTTGCCTTGCACATAACTGTCATGTTGTATTATTAAAAGACATGAGTCAAGATTTATTATCTGAAATTGCGTTGATTCTAATCGCACTGTACATACATAAACTGTAATTGTCCCTTTTTTTTGTCAGCAAATCATGAAAGACCACTGGATGAATGTGGGTCATGAGGAGGAGGAGCTAAAACCTTACATCGAGCCAGAGGCAGACTTCAGTGATTCATCCAGAATAGGTGTGTGTGGGTGTGTATGCGTATGCGTGTGCGTGTGCAAGTGTGTGTGTGTGCGCGTGTGCGCAAGACTATATGTCATGGCCAGTAGGTATACTGATTGTGATTCACATTGACTTCTATCTGCCATCAGAGCTCATGGTGACAATGGGCTTTCCTAAAGATGAGATCACAGAGTCTCTACAGAGCCAGAAGTACGATGATGTCATGGCAACTTACCTGCTGCTCGGCAGAAAAGCTCCAGAGGTCAGTTTGTTTGACCTACATCATGTAAACATTATCACCAGTAGTTAATGCAAGTGGCCATATCCCTCATCCTGTTATTTTTCAGTTTGAGGGGAGCGAACCTTTGACCAACAGCATCCTGGGTCAGCGACAGCGACCGACCAGTGACATCAACAACAGCTCCAGCATTCTCTGCCCATCCCAAGGTCACACGCAGCATCTCGGGCAATCAGAAGCAGCGCCGCTACAGTGATCATGGTGGGGATGATGATGGTGGTGGTGGTGGTGGTGGTGTCGTAGAAAAGCCAAGTAAAGTAACCTCATCCTTCCCAGCTCTGAGAGTGCGGCTGGCTGCATGCTGTGTAGGGGGAAGCTGCTCTCAGTCACTGACGGTTGGCCACAGATCAGATACCGGTATCCACCCTGTTTACCAGCTTCACTTCTAAATAGCTGAATAAAGCTGATAAAGCTTGAAAGTTTTTTTTTTTTGGGAACAATAAATAAAGCATATTTCAACTTTTTTATTTTATAAAAGGAAAATATCTACATCAGTCCTGGACTAATTTGTTGGTTTGCCCAATGTTTGTTTTCATAATCAGTCAATTCAAATGAACAAATCAGTGACTCAACCTCTACACTGCACTGGTTGTGTAGCAGCTTCCTCCTCTGTCATGTGGGGCAATTGTGTCTGGCGCCTTCTGCTGGCTGGCTGCCTTCCTGCAGCTCCCTGAGGAACATCGCCTCAAAGCATGAGGGGCAAACAGCTTTTTACCTGCTCACCTTGACTTCTATAGCTGTACGGATTCTTAAACAATGTGTTGGTGCAGTGTTATTTTTAATAGATGGGGTGATGTGAAAATCCTGGCTTTGAGTGGCTTTGCTTGACGCTATTGTAACAAAGACACTGTCCTTGTTTGCTTGTTCTTTTTCGTCTGAAGATTCCTGATATTGGAGCTGTAATAGTGACATGTTCGTTGGAAAATTTGATAAGAATGCTATCATATCCGTGTCTCTCCTAGTTGGTCCGTCTGTGCCCCCCGCGGTATCGTACACGAAGCGTGGCCAGGCCCTTAGTGTGGAAAGTGATCACAGGGAGGAGTGGGACGTGTGCGCGCGGCTGGAGCTCAACACTTCTAAAGGAGATGTTCCCGCTTCACCACTGGGGGTGCAGGAGAGAAAGAAAGCTACAAGTGCAGTGGGGGTGAGGAAGTGGCGGACACTCACACATTACCTGAGGACATTATATTTGTTTTACATTTTTGTGCCTCATCATTGTTCCATTTTCACTCCTTAGGTGACCAGGCCCCGCTAATACTCAGTCTAACATGCTTTATCGTGTTTTTTCTCTTCCATGAACAGACCAATGGATCAATGACTCGCAGGAACACATACGTGTGTGAACGATCCTCTACTGACCGCTATTCAGCTATTCCCAATGGCAAAGACAGCAGGTAAACACATTCACAGTTAACTGCAGGGTGAGCTCTAGCTCTCCATGTTCTCATTGTTTTCATTATTGTCCAAGTCATTGTTCTGTCAAATTTTCCAATTGTACAAATGACTAAGTTTTGTTTAAATATCTTTATCCTTGGTCCCCAGTTTAACCGAGGTGTCAGGGAGCACCTCATCGACTGCAATGAGCTCTACGCGACCTCGTCACACTAAGTCCATGTCATCGTCAGGGCATCCTTCAAAGAGCACACTGCCCCCCATCGACGACAACACAGAGCTGAAAGCCAGGTGAGCATCCTGATGATCACCAATAACTGTGGCCATCACAGCTGTATTTTCGATGTAAAAGTCTATCTGTGGCAAAGATAGTGACGCTGATATATTATGAATCTGAACTACTTCTAAATTACAGTATGTCTAGCGAGCATGCTGATACAGAATCTTTTGCCACATGTAGTGATTTCTGCTATAATGTTTATGTTGCAGCTCCTCTCCTCGGGTCCCTCCACCTCTCCATCTGCACACAGTATTAGCACCCCAGAAAGAAACCGTTTCCCCGTGGTACCACCAGTCGCAGCACCTTTCACGGTGCTCAGCTCAGAGACCGGCGCAGTGCCACCTACAACGGCCCCCAGCTTCGCCTACATTGTCCCATGACACAGGGGCTCTCGCTCAGCAACGCAGGGGCACCCACTGGGATCATCAGCAAGATCACCTCCAAGTTTGTCCGCAGGTCAGTGAAGACAAACGGCTGCACACTAGGTTGTACTTCTTGTACCTAACAGTTAAGGTATTCTCATTCCCCTTTGACTACTTTATACTGGCATTTATGAGTGCTTCAGTTTTGAAGGAATTGTTCTTTTGCTACTTAGTCATACAAAGTCATAGATGTTGTTTAATGTATCTTTATGCTGTCTGAAGGTATGACTGATCTTTGCGTAATTACTAATCACACTAAATGTCAGATGGATCAAGTATTAGCTCAGCTCAGATTAAGGAAATTCAATTTAGACTGGTCCAACTACACACTGAAAGTGTTGTAATTTTTGAAACTTATGTCATGTGCTTACATGGTTAAAAGCTTTCTCTTTACAATATGAATCTTAATATACTTAGTATCTTATTCCTAATATTGGCACTGCAACATTTTGAACAAAATAGTTCCATAAAAACAAACTAAAGAGATTTAAGAAGTGCATGTGTTAAATTACTTATGTAAACTTTTTCAGCAGTGAAAACAAAGAAAGCATCACACGCTCTCTGCCTCTTCAGCACTCTCTGATCTCCTCCTCAGTCCTTAGTGCTTATTATACATCCAAAACTGTTACCCTTTGCTGTCAATATGACAAGCAAAGGATAAGACCACATCATGCATACAGCAGTTAGCTCCTTGTGTCACCTTCACGCTGGCCCATCTGGTAGAGGCTCACAGCTTTCTCTCCTTTTCTCCCCGCATAGAGCTATGTCTTTCAGGTCCACCCGGAGGTAGGAGAACACAACGCTTGCTGCACCTGTCCCCTCTGTCCAACAAAAAAACTGTTCCCACTATGTCCTTGGCCCGTGTTTCCTCAACCCCTTACGTATTTGCCCACTACACCACATCCTTGCCTACTGACACCCTTGTTATGCCGTGTATTTCCCTTCCGTGTTTCCACTGCTTCAAGAACATACCTAACAGCTCACCAGCTTTTCCTGTACTAAGTTAAGCCACAATATCGGCTTCTCAAATCACTGGCTTTCCTCTCCTTACTCCCCCGTCTTCATGCTGAGCTTAATAGAAAAGATCAGGCATATCATGGAGGCCAAATCAAAGATTTAGAACCACTTCCACTCCTTACAGATCAGTGGGGATTCAGGAAAGTTAGCGTACAGTAGACAGTAGGGCTGCACGATTATGGCCAAAATGATAATCACGATTATTTTGATCAAAATTTTGATCGCGATTATTCTCACGATTTCTGATTTTAACAAAACAAATTTTATTGTCACATAGGCTATTTATAACTGCGAGAGGGACACAGAGAGACGGCTGATCATTATGAACGGGTCCAGCACGGGTTGAACGGTGGATACACACGTCGTGTGTATGAAACGTCTGTATCTTCACTGCGCTGCATTTTTATTAACTATGATTCTGGCCATGGGTCACATCTCTGGCCCAGGTCAAGGTTCCGGTCTCGGTACAGCAGCTGCGTCTCCACACGCTGTTACTCTACCAACTGAAGTTAGTTGCATTCAACAACTTCTTCTGTGTCTTTGCCGTGGCGGCCGCGATAGCAGAGTTACCCGCGG
>NW_022602685.1:0-27104 GCF_008692095.1 Etheostoma spectabile | reverse complement strand
TAACTCTGTGATTGTACATAAGAGCCTACTATCCAAGTAGGCCTTCACAATATTAGAAAAAACTGACATTGCAATATTTTTTTCCCCCTGCGATATGTATTGCGATATGAAAAAGAAGAAGTCATTTTTAAAGATGACATTATCGGAATAATAAATCATTCTCGACTACCGTGGTGATTTTGTAGGGGATGCATCTACATAGAAGATAAAAATGAAAAGGATCTTTTCTAATGTGAATCATCTTTGTTAAACTTGAATGCTTTACAACCACCAGAGGAAGTAAGCGCTGTGACTAACGTTACTGTTCTGAAGTGATTTTGGAGAGGGAAATTTGGTAGAAATATGCTGTTTGACTAGCATGACACCATTGTATTTATATAATCCCATCAATCCAGGCTAAAGTGTATGACAATGACTGCCATCTTATTTGATAAATTGAGATATATATGTGTGTGTGTGTGTGTGTGTATATATGTGTGTATATATATATATATATATATATATATATATATATATATATATGTATATATATATAATCAATGCCATCTGCAGTCAGGCAATGAAATGACCCAGTGGAAATCTGTTGGTGTACTCTTGGACTGCCGTGATTAACAGAACTATTGTGGTTAGTGACATGTGAGATTCCACATCACTCTGATAATCACTTCTTAGTGAGGTTTTTCTAAGACTGAACATAAAAACTCTGTCAGTGTTCATAGACAGTTGACATTTTACTTTTATCTTGCCTTAGTTAAAAATACACACATCCCTACACATATTGTAAGCATTTTGTAAGACGGGTCAGAGTGCAGGCTCAGCCCCAGAAGCTCCTGCTATGTGCTCATTTAAATTTTTCAAATATTAATGCACATAACTTAAGAGTACTTTAGAGACACGTGTACAATAGCTCTGTGAAGGCTCTTTTTTGATTTGATGGCGACCCTCATGGCGTATTATCTTGCAGCGCTGGCACCAGGACAATTAACATGATGAATCACGATCTTGCTGTGTTCCCAGGTTACTGACCCATGGATTACGGTCTTGCTAAATCCTTCCGCATTATCAGGGTGTTCAGTTAGAGAGAGTGATAGTAACTCAGTAGTAGCATGAACTGTCAAATAGGAGATCAAAATGCTTTTAAAACTAGCTTACTAAGTTTTGTTGAGTTAAAAATTGTCATGGCAGTGCTTGCGATATGGATAAATTACTCTTTTTAATGTAATTCTATATTGCAATAAAGCTATAAGATATATACAATCTTCCAGATATCGAATGATAAACGGTCTATGGATAAAATATTATACAGGAATGTCTGTATTGGATTTATTGGCCAGTGAATTAAATATTTCACTAATTAAGGTATTTCAAAATAGCTATAGTAATTTAGATTTTAGACACGCAACATTGCCAATATTGACCTAATACAAAACAGCAACAGATATTACAGTGTTTGCCACAGATTAGAAAGCAATTTGTAGATATAAAGAAATAAAAATCTTTTGCCAAATAATCACAAATTCTATACAGGAATGCTCCTCTGCACCTCACAAAACAGACACAGAGAGAAGTGACTGTTTTGGCAGCCACAGGAGAGAAATACCTTGCGTGCTCGCTGGACAATACTGGCAACTTTTTTACAGAAAGTTGCTGTCTTTTCTACAGAAAGTTTCCAGATTTGTCGCTAGTTACTTTTGTGAAAAAAAGTCGCAAAGGGGGTCTGAAAAGTCGCTAAATCCAGCAACAAAGTCGCTAAGTTGGCAACACTGTTTTCATGGAGAAAGACGCTGTGTGCAAGGAGGGGAGGGGCTGTGTGTTTGTGTGTTTGTGTGTTTGTGTGTTTGTGTGTGTGTGTGTGTGTGTGTGTGTGTGTGTGCGTGTGTGCGTGTGTGGAGTGACAGAGAGACGGAGAGCAGGGAAAGGAAATGCAGCTGAACAAATGCATGTTTTAAATAGCGTTTAAAAAAAGGCGGCAGATGTTGATTGCTCTGCCACAAATTAGTCTATGTGTGGGATACACTGTACAGAGAGAGCTATCATAGAATAAACAGTGTGGTAAAATCTCTGACATTTGAAAGATTCGTAATGGTTAATATCATCCTATAATATACGTATTTCAGTAGGATTTTGCCTTCTGAAGCTAGTATTCAAACAGGAGTCAGTGCATCGACTTCATAACAAGAGTCAAATTTTGTTATTAAAGTCAGAAATCCAGAAATCTGTGGGTTAAAGTTACAAAACGTAATGCTGGATTGCATGTATGGATCATTTCAATCACTCCCAAGTGCACGCAAGGGCAGTTTGAATCCAGCACGGGAATGGCCGACTTACAATAAACACTACCATATAGAGAGGTAATTAAAGAATATACCTTGAATGTTTATTTCCAAAAAAATGGCAACCATTATAATAATATCTATTATTATAATAATAATAATATATATATATATATATATATATATATATATATATATATATATATATATATATAATATACTAAAAAACGATTTGATCTCAAGAAAATGTTAATTATTATGCCTTTTAAGTGAACTGTAATTCTGCATCTCAGGGATGTGTTGGTGTATTGTTCGTGTGTGAACATGTGCAAGTTTATGAGCGACTACTAAAATTGCAATACACAACTGAATCATTTAAGACTGGAAGATGTGCACTATTTTTTGTAGAGCTGAACCTGACACTGTACCTCTGTCAATGAGATGTCTTTCAAAAAAATGAATACGCTTTTCATATACAAGCCCTGTTTTACATGAACCAGGGCTGCTGTTGACGGACCTCCCCCTCTCACAGCCTGAGCAGCTGTTTGCATGCATGTAAATATAGAATAAACATGTGTGAGCAGGCATTCAGTTAATGAATGTTTACCAGTGGGTTTTAATTAAGCTCTTTGCCTTCCGATGATGAAAACTCTCTCATAAACATAGTGTAAATCAGACAATGAATAGATCCCTGCATACTGTTTTCAGATGGTAAACGCAAGCTTCACTGCTTTGCTTGTGATTCATTGTCTCTATTGAGTAAACTTATTTATTACTGCAGTAATTTCCTGGAAATCTTGTTACGGTTGCCGGTGTAGATGAGCTCAGTTAGTATTCTAAGGTTGTAGGATAATTAATGACCTCAACCTTCAGACTGTAGGAGTTATGTCGTAAGCAAGAGCCATTTTCCTCTCAAGTTTGATGCACCAGCTGGGAATTCATAAAATTTACTCAGCACACCACAATATAAATCTACAGCTTAGTAGTCAGCAGTCTGATCGTTTATCTTTTCGTCTATCCCAAGCACGTTATAAAATGCTACTGAATTAAGTCATTGCTTAGTTGCTGCAGTTTGCTTTTAATCTTTCCTTTTGTTGTTTGCTGCTTTCTGAGCGTGTTCGATTGGATACACCGCCAGATCTGTACTGCAGAGCTTTGGGGACAGTGATGAGTTGCACTGCACAGTTTCTCATTTGCTTGTAGTTAGCTGAGCGCCATGGGTTTAACCTGCTGTCTCCTCTGTTTGTCTCCTTGTGATGTATCTCAGGGGAGATATTGAGCCAACTGGAATTAGCAATTACTGGCCAGGATTACACTGCCCTCTCTTGGGACGCATCTTCTCTCTTCATCTGCCTTGTTCCCTCTTCTGTTTCTATCATTCTCATATATTCTCTTTCTCGAGCACACACCATCCAAACAGCCAGCTGCAAAACACTCATCCCCCCTCTCTGTGCTGTTGATGCTTAAATAAATATTTCCCAACCACAGGCACAAACTATTTCACAGTATGTATGCAAAGACACAAGTCTGGACCCTTGAGCAATATTGTGGTGTGATAAGTTGGCTCTTATGTTTTTACTGTGTCTGAATAGGTGTACATTTGGTTAAAGCCAGAGGACAACAAAGTACCACATTTTAATAATAGTAAATTACACTCTGTTACTTGTTCTTTTGGTACACTTGGCTACACAATTCTACACAATTCTAACTTCTAACTTCATAATGGCTACATTTTTAGTTTTTGTTTAAACTTATTTCCAATATGTTGTCTATTTTATATGAATGAGGGTAAACTATATATTAGAAAATATATAGTACACATTTTTTATTATCATTACCGCAGTGAGGAAACTTTGTTAATTAACATATCTGGCAAGTCACACAATGTTGATTAAAATGTCAACGTATTATATTTACATTATATATACAATATGCACTCTATATTTTATTTTAGACTCCCACAGCACCTAATTAAATTAGAGAAAGATCATTGACTTGGTTTCAAACAGAAAAAGTCCACAATGACTTAAAGGACAAGATACAACTTGTGAACTTTTAACAATAAACCTACAGTTTTTCCCCAAGCTTACCCAAAAGCATTTGTTGCTTCAACCAAACCTCATGCGGGACTCAGAATGTCAACCCTGGTCTCTGGTGTCAAAGTTCTGTGCGTATGGCTCATCAAAAATGATCTGTTTGGATCGGCATTCATCCCTAAACACGGTAGCCTATGCACATTAACATAGGTCTCAGCCATGTGATTTAGTAATAATTTTAATTTTAGTAATAAAATATGTAAAGCATAATATTAATTATGCTAATAGTTCAATAAAGAACAGACAACTTATCAAAATGATGTTGCTGCTGGCATGTTAATTTGCTCTAAAGTCCACAGCACCACGGTGACTTTCAGTATCTGTCTCTTTTTTGGACACAAGTTCTCCCTCTGATAAGACATTTCCACATGTGTTTAATCCAGAGGGGCAGGGCATTTCTCCCATGTGCAGGGGCTGGTTGACATCCACGTCTTTCTGCCACAGGGTGACGTCTTGTCAGCCGGAGGCCTGGCTCCACTGCTCTGACAGCTTGTCCTCAGGGACGAGCAGAAAGACAAGCCCTGACAGTGGGACGGCAGAGAGACTAGTGCTCTCCCAATTACACTCTCCCACATTTTATTCTCCTGCTTTCACTCTCTCTACTTCCCTCACTCTTTTGCGCTCAACACTGAGATAAGGAGCAGCAAGATAAGGAAAGCCTTAAGGGAGAAGAAGGTCCAGTATGCACATACTGAGGATGGATGGAAGATGGATCAGTGTTTACGTGTTGAAATGTTGTGATTTGATGAGCTATGACTTGTGAATGTGTATCCCAGCTTGCCTCAGACACAGATATTTGCTTAAATTATATCCTCATGTTTTGAGTAGGAGGGCTCAGTAGAAACATGCTGGGAACAAATGTGCATTTTTGTAAATGCAGGGCATTCTCCGAGGTGGTAGACTGTGGGGGAAGGGGCAAGGTAGAGCGCTCTTGAGGCATGACTGGCGTGGTAATGGGCTCCTGGCCTTGCATTGTGGTGTCAACTTCACTACGAAGAGCCATCCATCCACAACTGCTGTTGAGAAAGAGGGGGTTGGAAATGGGAGGGGGCGAGCTAGGCAGTGACACTGATGCACAGACTGCATAGATAGGATATTATTGACACGGTTGTATTGTAAAACCCAGCTTTCACTTTTTATTCCAGGTTTGAGCGATATACAGTTGATAGAATATGTTTAGCTTAAAGGGATTTCATCTCCAGTAATCAAACTTGTCAGGTAGTGCTTGACATTTATCGATCCTATATGGAGCTGGCTCAATAAACCAAAAGGACATTACAGAAAAGGCATTTCTAACATACTTGCGGAGGCTTCCTTTTAGATAGAAGAAAGCATTGTGTCATGGTTTCTCCTTGACTTTGAAGAGTGTCTGTGCAGTAGAGCCAACAGCCAAAGTGCTGTTTCAGTGAGGTTTAGGAAAAATAATTAGATTTGCAGGTGACATGCTGTAAGTCCCATCTTAATAGATATGCCCGGTACATGTGCCAGTTTATTTTTTAATTGGCATTGCTTAGAACTGCTGAACTCATTGGCAGAATGAGGGTGAATAATAGGAGCAAGGCTTCACTACAGTGCTGCAAATGTTTTTACTTAGCCATGTTTTTTAATTTACACTTAAACCCTCTAACTGTACATCATCATTTCAGTCCGCAGCTATTTAAAATTTGTTCAATGCTCTCCATAGGAACGCATACACGCATGAGCATGTGTCCCTTGTGACATTTATTTTTTTGCAAAGCTCCTCTGAAATGTCCAAATACCAGCAAGATGGCAGTATGATGGCCCAATGGCTAGGACTGTGGCCTCACAGTAAGAAGGTTCTGGGTTCCAATCCAGGTTGTTCTGGGCCTTTCTGTGTGGAGATTGTATGTCTGTGTGGGTCTCTGGGCGCTACAAATTGCTGCCGACTGCTTCCTTGAGAGATAGGTTAAATGCAGAGAATACATTTTGCTAAATGTGTTTGGATGTGACAATAAAGTACCTTTACCACCCAGTGTCCATCTAACATACTGCATATTATCCTAACGTTATCTAGAAGACTCTGCTCGGTAATTTCACACTGAAATGTAGATTTGTTGCACAGCACTGGTTTGAGTTTTCTTTATAGCTAATCTGTAGTGAATTTGCCATACAGTAACCTTGTTCTTCCTTTAGAACATAAAATAGTCTTATGTTGCTGTTTAACTCCATTGAGGGGGTTACTATGATCAGTCTCCATCATAGACTGTTATCTGCTCCGTATTGACGCATACATAGAAGAAAAAATGAAAAAGGATCTTTTTTCAATGTGAACCATTCTTTGTTGAACTTTAATGCTTTACAAACACCAAAGCAAGTAAGCTGTGACTAATGTTACTGTTCTGAAGTGATTTTGGAGAGGGAAATTAGGTAGAAATACGCTGGTTGACTTGCATGACACCATTGTATTCATATAATAATCAATCCGGGCTAACGTGAATGACAGTGACAGCATGTTGCTTCCTCTGAATTTCAGGTTGTGGTCGACTAGCTAGGCCAGCTTGTTAGTTTGATATATTTATCAGACCTGCATGTCACGCGCACTAGCAACACAAGAACAATTAAATCAGTGTAAATGACGTTAGATCAGACACAGACTTCTGTAGATTAGTGTTACGTGTCCAGCAACGCGGCTCTGAACCGTAACGTTAGTTGGGACAGACGGACCCCTTGTTTCTTTAGGCTAACTATATTAGCTTTAGCCTGGCTGTAGCAGCTTTTTGCGGGGGAAAATGGCCGGGAGACGTTGTAATTATGTTGCATTAATCAGGTGATTTAGTTCGTATTTGCAGCGAACATAAAACACCGACTACTGTAGCTTCACTGACTACCCATCAAAACCATGCACATCACTGTGTCGGCTCCAGCTGCTACCTACGGGACTTTACTACACACGGAGAGTCTCATTTCCCATAACTATAACCCCCGTTGGACTAATGTCACATACACACGCTGCCCACATGGTTACCTGTCTTAACCCTTGTGTTGTCTTCCTGTCAACCATGGTCACTTTTTTTCAATATTATTAGCACTTTTTCCAATATTTTGATGTCGATGCTAAAACACTATTGTTCAGCCCTAATAGGCAATGTTGCTGACCCAATGTAATGAACATTTTATTGTGATGTACTTGGTTGTGTGACCCTTAAATTGAAGTGAAAGAAAGTAATATGTCACCCAATAAATTGCAGAAATTCCAAATATATGTTTTTTAGGCAATTTAAACAAGAGACCCCGGCCACGCTAGCCTTGAGGTAAGTGCTAACATTAGCATGCTAACATGCTCTCACTGACAATGCTAACATGCTGATGTTTAGCAGGTATAATGTTGTGTTAGTGTAACCATGTTCGCTATCTTAGCTTGATGTTTAGCATCTTCTTATTAGCACTAAACTCAATCTACAGTTCAGGATGATGAGAATGTCACTAGTTTTTCAGGTATTTGTTCTTAAACTAAACCATTTGACAAATTACAAGTTTGACCTGATGGTGGAGCTAGATAAAAAGTCACAGGAACAACCAAGTTTTTACAATTGATTCTGAGGAGGACATTACTGTCTGCGCCACATTTCATGACAATCAAAAAGATATTGTTGAGACAATTACTTAAAACACAAATATCTAACTCCTTGGTGGTGCAAGATAAAAAGTCACCAAAGTCATTAGGATTAATTATCTGGACACCATGAATACCTTCACAACATTTCATTACAATCCATCCAATAGTTATTCGGAGAGACATTACAGTCTAGAGTCCAGGTGATGGACATGCTGACAGACCAACTGTTTTTTTGCCGTGCCACTAACCTCATTATCAGACTTTTTTTAACTCTCAAAAATAAATACTGTATATATTGTACATCTGTTAGGACTTACTCTTGATGCAGTCATGGTTCCCTTGACTAGTGTATCAAAAAAAAATTATAATTGGTTGTAATAGGACTAAACATGTTTACTCACTTAGAGGAACTTGTTTACTTTGCTGCCATTGCATTTGACAAAAATAAGTTTGAAAACATTGGAGCAATGTTTCTGGATGTCAAGCACAAAGATCTTAATAATGAGTATGCAGGGATATCTCTGTGCTGCTTGTTTCTCATTGGAGCTTGCTGTTTGTAATGAAGGCCCTCTTCATCACCAGTATTTTGCAGCATTAGTGCACTGTAGCTCATTATGTTACAGGTAAATTGAATGAGGGACAAGTTTTTAATGTTTATTGGAAAATGTGTTTTGTGGAGGTTGCAGCTAGGGTTGAGTGGAGGCCAGCCCTGCTAAGAGAAACACCTGTACTTTGTTTGCTAGTTTGGTTACCTACACATGTGCAGTATGGTATAATCTTTGCCTGATTAATTGATGCAAGTTAACAGTTTCTGCTTGTACAATAGTAAAGTTTGTGTTCAAGTACTGTAACTCACCTCTGTTGTCTTCTCTCCAGAGTGTCAGGCTAAAAGAGTCCCCAGTGTGGTACTCAGTTTGTTTGTTATGATCATGGGTTCCATTTTTTTGTGCTCATTGTCAGTGAAATACCACCTGTTGAATTGCACCTTACCTCTGCCTTGAGTCTCCTGCTGTATACACTGTATCCAACCACTATGCGGTCATTCTAACACCATTCCACTGGCCAAAGCAGGTCACGGTCAAATTTACCTCAATATACAGTATTGCTGGTACATGATGTAGTTCTCCTGAGACTGCCAGGCTACCAGCATTCCCCACAGAGATCCATGTCATACTTGCATGGTGTAAATAGGCTTGACAAGGGTGATAGTCTCTACCACTGGGAGGTCACAGCCAGCTGCCATGTTCTTAGGAGAAAGTGTTGCTTTAGTGCTGCCTTTCACCAAGACTATGACAGTCTCTCCTATCAGCTACATAACAGACCTTTTCAATGTGACAAAGCACGTTCTCTACAGTGGAGTGTAGAAGACAGCAAAACAGCAGTTTCTAGACAGGGTCAGCAGGGTGGAGAGATTGTCTCTCTGCACTAAAACCTTTTTGAAGGTGCAATATGTAATACTGACAGCTAGTGTTTAAAATAGTTACTGCAGTACATATTCAAAATTCATTGCATTTCAAGTTCATTGCCAGGCTGAGACCACCTAGACGCTTGTCTCACATAGCCAGACATACTTCACAGCACAGCGGAGTAGCTAACGTTAGATGCTGGCAATATGACAGTCCTAAAAGACTGTGCTCACGTGGAGCTCTGTAGTGACACACACTTTTCATCTTAGAATTACGGTAGGAACTGCTAAAAATACAACAACCACGCTTTCCTTTCCACCCGAAAGACAGACACACTTCCTCAACTTAGAATTACGGTGAGAACCGCTTAGGCATAGGCAACACGTTGTTGCAGTTAGCAGGGTTAGCAAGACGCCGTTAGCTAGGACCAGTCAGAATCACTTTACTGGCTGTGTCTCAATTTGTTTTTTGTGAGTAACCAACTTGGGTACTATAGCTCTATACAGTATTTTAATGGGAGTACACAAATGTTGAAATTACATGAAATGCCGGTCCCTTGTAGCCGTGATAAATTAGCCTGAAGCCAATGCTTAGCTATCTGTTCAGAGGGAAATTCACCAACTCAGCGTCATTTTGGGCTCCAAACTTTCTCCATCTTTCATATACATCTCTGCTCACAGAACTGTTGGAAACATGCCTTTTTTTATTTTATTTTTTAGGTCGGGTAGAATCTATCTCCATTGATCCTGTTAATTTCTTTGCTGCTTTCATGGCTGTACTAATGTTACAGCTGTAGCGTGCTGGGTTTACGTTTTTACAGTTATATCTGGCAACTGGCCTGGCTGTCAAACTGAGCAGTTGATAACAAGACACAGGCCAAAACACAAACAGAAATTCCATTCCACGGAACGGCAATTTCAAAAAGAGAAAAGACTGGCATTAGCATTGTTGTCAGAAAAGATAGTATTTCAATTTAGCATGTTTCCTTAATATCTGACGCATTGGGGTAATTTTTGGATTTAGTACAGTAAATATATATTACATATTGGACATTTAAATATATTGTCCTTGTTGAGATAAACAATGTCCTAATTTTCCTTATTTGTCTTTATGTCCTCCTGCTCCTTCTTTTTTTGAGATCCAATTTCTTATTTAATGTATTGTTTGCTCTTGCGAGTCACATGACCAAATTGCAGCCTTTGTGGTTAGGAAATCGCGTATTAACACATCGCGATATTATTGAAAATGCAATTAGTCGTTCGGCCCTAGGAAATATTATTCTGTGTGAATAAATATAGATTTGATTAACTTTAGTTCAGAAAACCAGGATTTGTTTCTTGGAGTTGTTTCTTTTACATTGTTAAGGCTGTTTATGGACCTTGGTCTTACACTTGGTATACTTCTGTCTTTTTGTGTGTGTGTGTGTGTGTGTGTGTGTGTGTGTGTGTGTGTGTGTGTGTGTGTGTGTGTGTGTGTGTGAGTGTGAGAGATTTAGGGCTGACACTGCAACACTGTTCTCATATGTTCTGTTTAAACTTGAGTAACCTTTCTTTAGTGACATCATAGTCAAAAGGAAGCTACTACAACAAGAGCTGATGCCCTGATACAGCTTACATTTGCATTTGATAAGCTACCAAGGATTTCTGCATACAGTCAGTCATATTTGCTTATTCAAAATGGTGTATATTTGACCTCTGCCTCTACCCTTCAGATGACTCGGGGGACGAGGAGCCTACATCCCAGTCGGACCGCAGCGAGATTCAGGGCACCTTGAAGATACTTGTCAGCAAGCTTGATGACCTCAGCACATGTAATGACCTGATCGCCAAGCACGGGGCAGCCCTGCAGCGTTCCCTGAGTGAACTCGAGGGTCTGAAAGTCCCTGTGGAAGGAGGGGAAAAGATCAAGGCAGTCAATGAGCGAGCCACCCTCTTCCGCATCACTTCCAATGCTATGATCAATGTAAGTAGTTGGGACAGACCAGCCTCCAAGACACAGCAGCAGTGAGCTGCTGTTCTGTGCTTTGTCCTTATAAATGTGACAGGAATGCAAGTCATCTATAATGCCCTGGTTAGCGAGTGATGAAAGATAAGATTACTGTGTGGCATTCTAAACAACAGTCAGTGAGCCGCACGCTTAGTGAAGTAGTTCCAGACCATAGACTCACTGGTTGCAGAAAGAAGTCTGTTTCCATAGAAGTTTCTGGGAAAAGGACCCTTCTTCTCACTTTTTTTTATTACCACGATAAAGGCTTCTTCAATACATCATGATGCTCATTTTCTAAATTACGGTCCAATTTATTTTGAAATTGACAACAAAGCAGGGGATGCTTTAGGGGCAATCCTCCCCAGCACTTAATACAATTTTAACTTATTGTTAAGAATACCAACATCTGTGCTGTAATTTTATTTGTATAGCCAAAAATCACAAATTGACAGTTTGGCTTTACAATCTGTACAACATATGTAAAACTCTATCCTTATTATTATTTTATATGATTTCTGAAGTGTACGCTTAAAAATATTTTAGAATAGAAGAGGAACCTCAGGAAGAACAAAAAAAAAAAAAATAATGATAATGGACACGTCGGGCATTAACCCTTATATAGTTGTGGATGAGAGTTCAAGGAGAGTTGAGGTCCTAAAGGAGTGATACTAGATATGATACTGGTTTGGGGGGGGGGGGGTCGCAGCAGCAGCAGCAGCAGCAGCAGCAGCTACAGGAATAGCCCCTGTTCCCCCCCCCCCCCCCCCCCAAACCCTTGACCCTCCCTGCTTGATGAGGAATGTCAGAGCCTTCTGGACTATAGTTAGACACACAAACCTGCTCTGACTAAAACCAGACAATCACACAAGGTTTGTGTTTTCTTCCCGCTTCTCTTGATTGCTTTATTGATATAATTGTTCATTATTAGGTCAGTGGGTTTTTTTTTTTTGCTATAATGCTCGCCTGACTGGTTTGTTTGTGAAATGTTTGGCTGTAAGGGCTTAAATAATTAGTCAGATTCAGTTGTGGTTAAACTGCAAGTCTTTTGACGTAAGACTAGGCTGAAATCGGGCAGTACAAAATTATTACTGATAATATGCTCGAATATGTGCTAATACACTGTGTTAACAGAAATAAGTAAGATTTAGAGTGCATTTATATTATACAAATGGCCGTTACATAATGAGCATCTTTGTTCTCTCTGTCATCCATTTTCTTTATTAATTGGTATGGGAAATTGAAACTTACCTGACAAGCAATGAAATAGACCCTCTTGAATTGCCTTACTCATTAAAATGCCATTAGGTTTGCCAAGAATGTGCTTCTAATGAGAAAGAAGTGCTCCTGCAGCCCCGGCCACAGTGTATGAAAGTGTGTGAATAGTTCCTGTACTATGTAAAAGCACTTTGAGTAGTCATTAAGACTAGAAAAGCGCTATACAAATACAGTCTATTACATTTACAAACTCCCTGTAGTGATTTTTGGGCTTGTAAATGGTTCTCTTTAAACCGGAAAGCAGGATGTAACTGTAGTTTTCATGTGCTTGTTCAAAGAAAATTAGGCTACATGTAAGGAGGGAGTAAAGGAGGCGGGGTTGAAGGAAGGAGGAGGCCATAACGGCAAGACACAACTGCATGCTCTATGTGATCTGACCCTGGCCTGAGGAGAAGGTTGCATTAGTTCATGTAGTTGTGATGTAACTTGTCACGTGTGTCATTGAATCCAGGCTTCTGCCAGTTTGTGTGTACATGCATTTTACACACTTACCACTTTGTTTGTTTGATTTGATCACATGAAACTCAACTTAAGGTCATTGTATACTTTGCTACATCACTCATTCAAGACTTTTTAATTTAACACCTCCAACTTACAAATCCCTTTCTTCATGCCCATTCACTTGTCTTTGCCTTTATTAACCCTGTTCCCCCCAACGGAAGTCACATGCAGTCTGCGTTTGTATCAGACTCAGCATAAAAAAGTGGAACTTTTATACTTTTAAATGGGTGTTGAGTTTCATATCATGGTCATGTCTGAGGAAGTGGACCACAACGTCACATGCACTTCTAACATTTAAACGGAGGCAGACATTGCTGTTTAGACACTTCATGAAAGACTGCTGTAGGTAAGAGATTGGTTGGATGTTTTTACTGTCAGATATTTTGTGATTTCCATACATTGTTTTGAGCAAAAAGGAGTTGTATTCTCAAACATCTAAAGCCACTCAAATGTATCAAATATCAAATACATCACTTTTTTACTTAAATCATATAAAACATTAAGTTAGAAATGAGTATTGCTGGAGAACACATAGTTTTTCATTTGAGTTTGTCATGAAGCTATACATTTATAATAATTGCATGACTGTGTGTGTTTATCAAACATGACACTTACTCTCTAATCAGGATTTAAAAAAATCCAGACTCATATATGCAAGAATCAGTGAACAGTCATAGGAACTACATGTACGATATAAAATATAGATGTTATTGTAATAGAAATACGGTGTTTGAAGTTGTAGTTTTTCACTATCAGTTTGTATTATTTCTGGTTCACCCTCTTTTTATTTTGGTCAGGTATGTGTAAATGTCCGTTATGATGTTTTGCAAGATAACAAGTAAACTGTATAAGGTTATATACATTTACTATCTTTAAGTTAAATAAAGTAAAGAAAATAAGTAACCTCTATTACAACAATACATTTTTAGATGTAAAGCTTTAGTTTGTAATTTTTTGATATTAACAAACGTCCGTTACATTCAAGCCATTGCCAGATGAATTGTTACAAAGTTAATTAAGACTATCAGCTCCACAAAACTCTCGGTATTTGTCAGTATGACTATGTTCAGGAGATTGTGTCGTCCGGCAACTTTCTCGAGCGGAAACTTAAGTGAAGTGTGTGTGGAGGAGTGGTGGATGCATCCAAAGTTTTGTTGGACTTACTTTGAATTCCTCACGGGGACGACAGAAACTACGCACTATAGCTTTAAAGCATTAATTTGGCTACTTGGTAAAATTAAAGAAAATATTTAGAAACAGCTTTCACATTTCACTAAAACATCACCTCTTTAAAAAGTGAAAACAATCTGGGACTGAAAAGCACTTCTTTTTTAACAGACAAAGAGGTATCATGCTGTCTGAAACAAATCAAGGAAGGAGTCAGGTGTTACTGCATCCGTGTTGCTGCCGTAAAGTCATACTGATACCGCTTGCTGATGATTCTCTCCCAGCCAGAGAACAGAAATTATGTGACATTTGTCCCTCAAACTCATTGCCTGTAGCCACAACTTTTTCTAGTTGGTTCAAGAAAACTCAACAGGACCAAAGACCATGCAGTATGTAATCATTCATGTGGTAAGAACAATGACAACCCCCCACAAAACGCTAGGAACAAGCTGAATTGCGATTAAGCAGTTTCCAAGTGATTATTCAGAAACTCTCCTTTGAGGCCCACTATGCTGACAGCCCAATGACTCAATGCAGCAGTGATATTTTTATTTTATTTAGATTGATTGACCACTACGAGGCTAGGCTGTCAGACAAATGCTGACATGTAATATATGTCTGATCTGAAGTACCCTCTCAGCAGTAAAAGCAAGGCAGCACCAATGACGCCCCCCACCCCCGACTCAAATGAACTCTGCTATGCAATCAGAGGTTTAACCTCTAGCTCATCACTCACTCACTGATGTCTTCTATGCGTACACTGTGCTCCGAGGCACATTTTACACAGCAGGGAGTCCCAGTAAATGCTAAGCAGACAGTTAATTAACATATTGATGGTTGCTCGAAACACTGGTGATAACTATCCTTGATTACAATGATTTCCACAAATTTCTTTTACATCTTTTTCCATCCCAATGCTCTCTCTATTGTTTTAAACTGTCAGGGAAAAATATATTTAATATTTATGGTATTATCTGTTGACTCCAATAAAGGTAAAGCATAATGATTTTATGATTGCAATGGTTTGAAGAAGGTGTTACCTAGACTTGAACAGGAACCAAAATCCCTTTTCAAAATCCCTATTAAATGCAAAAATCTGAGCAGTTAGTCATAGCGAGTGTATAGTATCTTAAACCTTGTTGAGAAGTATGAACAATAGATTTTTGTAGCAGATGTAAATCCATTTCTGACTATATTATAGATATTAAACTTTCTGTGTGTTTATGTTCTTGTGTGCATGTGTTCCCCCAGGCGTGTCGAGACTTCTTGGACCTAGCCGAGACTCACAGCAGGAGATGGCAGAGGGCGCTGCAGTATGAGCGGGAGCAGCGTATCCACCTAGAGGAGACCATTGAGCAGCTGGCCAAGCAGCATAACAGCCTGGAGCGAGCGTGGCGAGAAGCACCCACGCTTGTTTCCACCACACCCAGTGCCCCTACTGCCAACAAGGGTGAGACTGTGTGTTACTTACTCCTGTGGGCTCCTGAGTGTGGAGCTAAAAGTCATGTGTGACCTAAGGCTCTGTATTATAGACAGTCCACATGCTGAGGAAGATTTTTATAAGTTGTGTTAGAAGGTTTGGATTATCACTAATTTGGAGATGGTAATTACCTTCACTGTAGGTCATGTGGAGTCTTCTGTCAGTTTGTCCATTTATTTGTTCATTTTCTTGTTTGTTCACATATAACCCACGTCTTGAAAAAACCAACAGCCAGGCTGGCACGACCTTTTTTGTGTACATCCATCCTCCAGGAGGAAGAAGCCTATTGTTTCTAGTGACTCCATGACCTTACCTTTAAGACTGCCCTCTCAAAAAAAAATGACAGCACTACTAAACCAGGAGGTGGTGTAACATACTTATGTTTGTTTTTTAAACTGGAGAATGGGATGGCCCATGGCTAAGAGCTTAAGATGCTTACCATGAACACTAATGTCCTCGGTTTGAGACCGGCGGGTTGCATCTCTCTTTCCCTTATTTCCTGTCATCTCTCTCTCTGATGTCTGTATAAGGACTTAGTCTGCGTTCCAGACACAATTTGTTTTTACGACTTCAAGTCACGACTCACGACTTGGTAGCGTTCCAGGCAAAGTCACGACAAACCCTTCTACCTAGCGTTGGCTACCGGCTACCTACCGTTGACGTTATCTAATACTTGCTGATACTAGCGACTTTTTAGTTGGCTTCATTTAAAAACATAACCTGTAGTAGTACACAATCGTATGTGTATTGTTTTGATTACAAAGTGCAAAATTACTTTACATTGCCTATTCATGCATATTGATTTCTATTTCTCACTGTTAATTACTGGCGTCTACAGCATCAACAGGGGTTGACATTGTTGTTTATGTGTGTGTGACATCAAAACTAACTGGTAGTGTACGATCTGGTATGAGTTCATGAGTAATACATTACGGATTTGAATTCCGTTCCAGGGTCAGTTCCACGTCCACGGTAGAAGTTTGTGAATACACAATTAACGGGTTACCTGGAACGCAGCATTAAAATGCCCCCCAAAAACTAGAAAAACAAACTAGCAATCAACGTTGGTTTCCTTTAACCATGATGGTAATCTGTCCAAAGCAGTTAACAAGTTGCTTATACTTGATTATACCTTAACCGTGGAGGTGGAACATCAGAAAAGGCTCATCCTGGTCATTTGGAAGGCACTGAAGAACAACCTAGGTTGTTGTTTTAAGGGTGTGGACTTTGGTTTTTTGAACTGTTATCAGGAGTCTTTTCTCTTTTAAAAAGTTGGAGTGTTGAAAGAACACTTCATAATCCTTTTTTGTGTTCATGACAAGGATATAGTTGAATCTTTATTGAATAAATTCAATGAATGCATCAGGCTTTTAATGTAATGATGATTTTAATAGAATATGATAAAAAAAAACAATTTTTTTTATTCATATTGATGGTTGTTAAATGACTGAAGGTCAGATTTTACCATTGTTCTTAAAAAAATAAGAATCACTTTTTGAAAGTGCTGAATGAATGTTGGATACTGAACATTAGAAGAACACCCTGAGGAACATCATTCAGGCTACTTAACCAGCAGGAACATTGCCAATTTTACTATGCTAATCATTCCTTGATTAATCGCCATGGGTATGTGATTACATGCTGCTCTCTCCTAAACTCTGTAAAACCCAAACTCACCACCATGTGATGATTCTGCTAGTTTTGGATGCTGTTTGCATTTACTCACAAATGTATGTGTGGACAGGAGGGAGTGAGAGGCTGCACAAAGAAGAGGCGAGTGATGAAGATGAGAATACTGAGTACTTTGATGCCATGGAGGATTCCCCTGCCCTTTATCACAGTGACTGCCACTGAGAACACACAGCACAGGTCAGTCACACACAGGGATCCATATTTTCTTCATTTAGCCAAACAGCAGGACAACTGAAAGGCAGATACAGGGATGAAGGTTTATTTGATTTTAATATTTATTTATGTGTACATGTGTCTATAACATGTGTAAAAAAACATTTCTGAGGATGCTCTAGTTGTCCATATACAGTCCCTTCAGGATTTTGCGGCCTTTTTGAGATTGTTGCAGCCCAAAATACTTGATTTTGCAGGAGCTTTATAAAAATGTGCGATAAAAGTTGCAATGTTTTTATAATTTTGTTGCAAACAGTGAACGTTGCAAAAAAAAATAAAAAAATGTTTGTATAGTTCTTTAAAAATAAAAAGGAAACTTGTTTTGGGGAGAATAAAATTACTCTGGGCTTAGTTTTCCGAGTAACCTTACCAAAAAGGCTCAGGGTGTTGCAAATGTTGGTGTAGTACAAAAATGGTTGGTGGATTAAGACAAAAAAATAATAATTTATTGAATTAATCAAATTTGAACACATCTGTCAGTAGCTTGTTGATCTTTACATTGTTAAGTTATTTCCTATCCTGGGCTGGGGCACATTGATTCATTAGGTTTGATAAAGGACTTATTGGACTTTAACTTATCATTGCACTTTGATGTTAAAATGTGTACAGGTTGCCATGACGGTCTGAAATGTTTTGCATGGTCTTTCACTGTATGTTTTTGTTGGTAAATGTGAGATGTTTGAGTCACACACTTATTGTCTTCAAATCAGAAACAAGGAAATAAATTTGGCGACATACGTGTGACGTCAACCCGTTCTCACTCCTGCTTGGTCATTGGCACTCAGAGTCACATATAGATAGATGCACAGTCTGGCACGTGGAGCGGCTGGGATTGGTTGAAGTTGCGAGAAACTTCTGTTATTGGTCAAATTTGTGGAAAAGTTGCAGTGATGGTCAAAGTTGCTGGAGGGACAGATAGTGATTTTGACTCTGGGTGACAGCTGGACAGGTGTCTCATGGTGTGACAACTTACACAAATCTACACACACACACAAATTGTTTGCTTTACTGTTACCCCTGTCTGCTTTCCTGCAGCAAATAAACTCTTTTTTTTTTGCTCTCTCAGTACATTATTTCTTGTGTGTGTGTGTGTGTGTGTGTGTGTGTGTGGTGTGTGTGTGTGTGTGTGTGTGTGTGTGTGTGTGTGTGTGTGTGTGTGTGTCAGATGGCATTGAGTGTGTGTGTGTGTGTGTGTGTCCAGTGCTCATTGTACAAATGTTTTCATCCTCTTCCAGGCGATCTCAGAGTAATTTGAGCGGAGCAAGCGGAAGTCAGCCCAATCACTGGAACCAAGACGATCATGTAGGTGTCTGTCTTCCTAAAAGGACTGACAATTGTGGACATTTTGACTTTTGTAATCTCAAATTAGAATTATTTGTGCTGCTGGAAAACTCAAAGCTCATTGATTTATTTATATCACCCTCTTTAATTGCTTTTCTCAAAGTCCCCTTTTCCTACCCTACAGTCATTACACACACACACACACAGTCCCGCAGTGTCATTGTGTCACCCCTGTGGTGCCAAAGATACACAGCTGCGTCGTTCCATTAATGTAATTACTAGCCAAACATCTGCACTTCTCTCCCTCAACTCTCCCTTGCTTGTTCCTCTCTCTTACACACATCTGCGTCCTCTGTTCCTCCTGCCTGTTACTTGATCTGTCATTCTGTCTCCACTTGGTGTTGTGCTGCCAAGCTGTCCATGAAGCTGAAAGTATTTATCAAACTTGTATATATAAAATATGCTTTTCACATAAACTTAAAAGAACACCATCTCATCCTGTATCCCTTCCCTTTAACCTAATTCCAGATGTCTCCAAGCTGTAATGATGTGTCAGGGAAGGAGCTGCGGCCCCGCAGACAGAGACGGACTCGTGTCCCAGACAAGCCCAACTACTCTCTCAATTTGTGGAGCATCATGAAGAACTGTATTGGCAAAGACCTGTCCAAGATACCCATGCCTGTAAGTGTATGAGGCAAGCCCTCCCTCTTGCTGAGTGGTAAGTCTGTGTGTGTCTCACATCTTCTTGATCTGCCCGTTCAGGTAAACTTCAACGAGCCTCTGTCGATGCTGCAGCGCCTCACAGAGGACCTGGAGTATCATGAGCTTCTGGATAAGGCAGCACGTTGCGACTCCTCCCTGGAGCAAATGTGCCTGGTGGCGGCCTTTTCTGTCTCCTCCTACTCCACCACAGTCCATCGTACAGCCAAGCCCTTTAACCCCTCCTGGGCGAGACCTACGAGCTCGATCGACAAGAGGAGTTTGGCTACCGCTCGCTGTGTGAAACAGGTAACAGCATGGCCACAGGGAGATTTTGCTCACACACCCACTGATGTGCATGCACACACATGACACACAGCCCTTGTTCTCACAAACAAGTTGTTTGCTTCCTAAATGAATGTACTCTTTATGTCTATCTTTCTTCTAAGGTGAGCCATCACCCCCCTGCAGCCGCACATCATGTGATTTCCCAACGAGGCTGGACCCTGTGGCAGGAAATCACCATTGCCAGCAAGTTCCGTGGCAAATACCTCTCCATAATGCCTCTGGGTAAGACATTTTATATTAAGTGGGTAGCAAACAAACACAAAATATGTGTGTGGAAAAAAAAGGTTCCATCATGCAAATTAACAGCTCCAACACCAGGCAGGTTTACTCCACATCCCACTTGAGAGTAGTAGATGACTGAGCTGCCTCCCACACAATCTAAAGCCAGAGGAGAGGCTGTGAAATGAATCAGAGGGTTTTATGACCCTTTGGCACATAAAGTATGGGTATAAAGGGAGCTCTCTATTGCACTGGGACGGCAGAGAGGTCTGGGGTCTGTAGGCTCAGATAAATAAGAGATTTGATAGATGCAGGTCCCGCCAAGGGATGCAGTGGTATTTATCTGTCTTCTTTCTCATCCCGTTATATGCCTGCTCTGAGGTTCATGTAATAGAAAGCGTTTATTGTCAAATGCATGTTATCAATCTTTTAGGTTTAGGTCACAATGGAAATAGTTGGAAATGTATTGCATGAACACATGGCCATACATGTGTTAGATGATGTGTTTTTCAGCTGCTGCAGGTAGAATTGTACATCTTCACAATAGAATCACAAAAACAAACTCCAGTCTAACACTAACACAATGCAATGTAACACATCACTTTCATGATTGCAGATTGGTAACAAAGCAGCGGTGACATTTCCTTTCTCTTATAGCCTTTTGTCCCTGTCTCTCCCCAGGTGCTATTCACCTACAGTTCCACTCCAGTGGGAACCACTATGTGTGAGAAAGGTCACCTCCACAGTGCACAACATCATTGTGGGCAAGCTTTGATTGACCAGGTCTGTTTGTGAGAACCTCTCTTTGTAACCATTCATCCACAGCTCCAATCACAACCCTGCATTAAAGGCGGGTTGATAAATATTTTCAATATACACTTTTTATATATTGTTTGAAATGGTTTTTACATCCCAACAGCAAAAAATATTAATCGGTTTTGAAAAGAAGCAAAAAAGATCTGTTGTCTGCAGCTACTGTAATCCTCTAAAAACTCCCACCAATCACTGCTTCATGATCTGCTTGGAAAGAACCAATGAAACGCATCCTTGCCCCGCTTTGCCCCTCCCATGAATGAGCCTGAGCTACATGCGCGTTGTCGCTGCATTGCTAACAGCAGTTCTGTTGGTTTTAAACATTTGTTATAATAACATTAGGTGTCAGCTTACCAGTGAATGAGTCATGAATTAAAATTGCAATCCTTTCTCTCCGCTCTGAAGCCGTGACGCAATGGTACTCATGCACGTCTGTGTGTTGTTCGGAGCCCCGAGCGCGGGGAAGGGGTTAAACAGAGCCCCGAGGAGATGCTACTTTCAAATCTTGCTAGCTTTTCAACATTACCAACCCTGCCTTTAACGCCTCTGATCCTCCCTCCAGTAGTCTATAGATGTGTTTTCCTTCCGTGTTGCAGGGATAGTGTATGAAGCAGAGCAAAAGGCTGTGAAGAAAGAAATATAGGTCTTACAGCACATGAATAAGAAGCTTCACAATCCCAGAAAAGGGATATATCTTCATCTTTGATCTCTAAAACAGCCTAAAATAACTGTCTCTTTTTCTGTGAGATGGTCAATTATTTAGAGGGAGGTGCAGGCTTCACATCTGCGTGTCTGTCTGTCTATCCGTCTGTGTAGAATTTGTGTGTGTAACCTTGGAAGAAGACATGAAGGAAAATATGGCAGATTCACTTACATCTCTCAATTATTCCATTGGTTGGGGAATAAGGTGACATATTTGCTACAGACTACTGTAGGAATATCCGCACTGGCTTATTATTAGCGTAATGAGTTTGTAATATTGAATTGTTTACAAATATCCTGTTTCTCTTGGATATTTATGGCATTTCTTTGGCAGTGCTCATGCAGATATGTGATTAAAGATACCCTGTGGAGTTTTGTGTATGTTCAGCATTTTGCACTAAAACACTTACTAATTTATTCAATGCATTTCCTACCTCATACAAAAATTGCAAAATCTCTTTTTTGAATACATTGTCACTCCCAGTGTTTATATTTTTGGGATTACATTGTATTGTGCTCTTCTGTGGTTTTGCAATTTTTTGATACATTGTGTGACAATATACAACACAGGCTGTTATGGTTATTTGGCTATTGCCATGTAAGTTTGAGGTACTAGTCTAGCAAAAACAATACCATCTCTGCGTTGATACAAATTCCTTTTCCAACTTCAGCTTATCAACCAAGAAAAAGTCTCACCAATGTCTACACATTTTTACTTTTTATTGTTTTCCCTTCTGCATTCAAAACCTTTGCCTTCTCCCACCACTTCCACACATCACTCTGCCACTCTGCTGCCCTCTGTTGCAAAATGGTGTCATCCAAACAAGTCCATGTCAAACTATGGAAACTATTGTGCTACTGCTTTCTCTGCTGCCTGATGCCTGCCAGTGTCAGACTGTGCTTTCAGGAGCGCAGTAGGTGAAACCAGAGAGGGTGATCTATACAGCATCTGCATATTATGATCCATGAGATTTAAAATTTATGGCTGTTAGATGCTAGCCTGGATGCCAAGCGAATTTTATTTGAGGTTGGGAAGTTTGTATTTGGACTAGAATCTGAGTATGACGACATCAGGCTAGTTAGATGCCACAAACGGCATCAAACTGTGTGTCACAGGGTTATGAGACTTAAAAGGTACAGCATGGCCATTAGCATTGGCCAAAAGGTTTTTATCACGCCACTTCAGATGCATGTGTGACCTGATGCAAGTAATATGGGGACCTGCTCATCAAAACATTGCTCTGCAGCACCAATAGTTGTCAAAAACTCCACATGGTACCTTTATAGCACCTGAAAACCTGTTTACAAAAAGGATCAATCAGCATATTTTTCTGTCTCTGCTGTAAACACACTGGTAATAGTGTTGACATGCTATCATTGTCTCTGTGTGTTTGTCTGTCTCACTCTGTTTCTGTCTGTATGTGCAGTCAGGGGACATTGAGATTGTGAATCACAGGACGAAGGAGACCTGTCAACTCAAATTCTCTCCCTACAGTTATTTCTCCAGGGATGTTCCACGGAAGGTAAATGCTTCCTTTCCACACTTATACATCAGATCTTGGCATGACGTCATACGATGAGGGGTTGATTTGTCTGATGCTGCCACCTGCTGGACAGTGCCAACAAATATATTCATATCTACAGTAGTGTAATATAGAAGAAGCTCACGATATATGAGGTCACATTGCAATGAGTTAACCTCCTTTGAAAGTTTACCAAATATCTAAAATGGGGTACAATGCTGCCCTCCTTAGTAGTGACTGATATGGGATAAGCTAAAGGAAATTTACATCCAACAACATTAGGATACATCTGGACTTGCAGAAAGATGGCTTGTTTTAGTTTCTTTATTCCCTGCATTCTGTTTTTTTTATTTACTTTTGCTCTTTCCAGGTGACAGGTATGGTGGCAGACAGTGAAGGCCAAGCTCACTACATCCTTTCTGGTACATGGATGATACAATGGAGAGTGCCAAAATCGTTCATAGCAGCAGAGGGGGCAGTGGATCAGAGGGCAAGCAGAAGACGGTCTATCAGACGTTGTCCCCAAACGGCTGTGGAAGAAATACCCTCTCCCGTAAGTCTCATTAGCCTCATAAGCAGAACATTGCAATAATTTAGTAAGCACAAACAGCTGCAATGCTCAGTCAATATCTTTGATTGTACAGCATCCCACCATGTAACTCCCTTTAATTTCCTCTTGCTCTCTCAGGGAGAACGCGGAAAACATGTACTATTTCTCAGCGCTGGCACTAACTCTGAATGAACCGGAGGAAGGAGTGGGACTGACCGACAGCCGTCTAAGACCAGACCAGAAGCTGATGGAGGAAGGGCGATGGGATGAGGCAAACTCAGAAAAACAGAGGCTAGAGGAGAAACAAAGAGCCGTGAGGAGGAGGAGGGAAGCGGAGGCCTCAGATGCTGTGGATGAAGGTATGAAAGGAGAACAGGAGGTGTGGTGTGTGATAGGCAAAGAGCTAATGAGTAAGCCACAGAGACAGGCAGGGATGATAAAGAAGGATGAAGAGAGGGAGTTGCGAGCAGGAGGAGTTTGGGGGGTTCTGTAGTAAAAGTGACATTCATTTCATGTTAGGTGACAGTTGGAGCATTGTTGGGCATGAAATTAGTTATATCCCTTAAATTATCAATACAAAAGATAAGCAACAATAAATTAGAAAATGTCAATTTTTTTAATAGATTTTGTATTAAAAAGCCCAAGATGTTGTACATAAGCACAAGGAGAGAAGTTAACAATCCAATGCATTTCTATGAAACAAAAACATCTAATCACAGAGCTGAAATTGTGTCAGGTAAAGCTAGCTTTACAGTGACCTTCAACATTTAGTAGCAGTTTTACACCGTTCCCTTTCAGATTCTGGGCCAATTGGCTGCATTTAGTAATTTTGTTATGTTTGTATGTTTGTATGTAGTGCAAGAACAATGTGTGTTTGATTTGCCACGGCTTTTGGTTAACCCCTTAGCTAGCTTCCTTTCCATAGCAAATACATCTGAGAATCATGGGTATGTAGTATTTAGAGCCTAGTAGATACAACAGTTTTGCAGGTCAGAAAGCACGTCTTAACACAAAAGGTTCGGTACAGTAGAAGCCAGACTGAACTTTACGGAGAACTCGCTGTGTGTGTGTTTTGTGTGTGTGTGTGTGTGTGTGTGGTGTGTGTGTGTGTGTTGTGTGTCTTGTGTGTCTGTGTGTGGGTGTGTTGGATTGTATTCGATGTACCATGACTTGTCTTTCTTTTCCTCCCTCTATTGGTGGTCAGAGTGTGATTATGACTCTGGTGAGTGGGGGTTGCCCAGTGTCGTGCATCACTCCCCCCACACACACACACACACACACACACACCACAACACCCCGTCCTCTGTGTGTCCTCTGTGTGGTCTGCCTCTGTTTGGGAACTGCATGATACCCTTTTCATGTCAACTTCTCCAGAAAATAACTTAGGAAAAAATTACTTTTTCCTGGATACATGTGACATTTTCATTAAATAATATGTAACATGAAATAAACTATACAACTCTAAAATCAAGTATTGTTAATGGCTATGATGAAGCCACATTAGCAAGTGATTCATTTGCACTGCATTGTCATCCTGTCTTTTCGATTGTTCGTGGACTGGCAACAGTAAACAAGTTACTGTTTGATTTAAGATTCAAAATGTTTATTTGTAATCCCACAATGGGGAATTTCAAAATACTGCAGCAGCAAGGGATAGGGAAAAAAATTACAAGATGCTTTTTCATCTGAGTTAAATACACATCCATCCTCTAGCCAGCTTGTTAAGCTGCCATTTCTCCCTCTCCGTTTCTGTATTAAGGAGCCGATGAATTATTCAGATGAGGGAGTTCCAAAACTGTGATTATAATTTCTCGTTCACCATGATCGATCCAGGTTTTTTGCATTGCACACGTCGTGCTCATATGTATTTTATTGAGCTCGGTTAACATTTGGAGCTATCCCAAAGGCAGTGCACAGCGATTGATTGCTTCCGCTGTAAATGCAAATGTATGAAGGCAAATTGTTTGCTCAGTGAATGTCTGCAAGTATGGCTTTTCCACTAGAGTGCGATTAAATGACAGCGATTGAGTAACACCTGTGCTTCTTCCCGCAGGTAAAGAATACGAAGGCTACCAGCCATGTGGTTTCAACAGAGGAGGGATTCAATTACTGGGAGAGACAAACTTTGTGTACAACGGAGGTTACTGGGAGGCGAAGGAGAGACAGGACTGGAGCATGTGTCCTAACATCTTCTAACCCAGGAACTCTGCCAGGATCACTTCTAACCTCACCGGACAGGAAACTGCTGCCTCTGGTCCTCCAGCAAGGGCTTACCTGGCTTATGAGCACCATGTGGACCTTTTATTGAGCATGAGAATGTGTATGTTTCACACACTCTCGGATTACCTCCAAATGTACACTCTCATTCTGTTTTACTATCGAGAAAAAGAAGGGGCGTTTCCTGAGTCTTTGACGCTATACTGAAACAGCACTGAGGTCATGGTGGATGTGAGGTGGGTTGGATTTGTAACACCCAATAAAGACACCTGCACACTCCTAAAATCAGGTGCTCGATAAATCTAATTCACAAGCACTTTCTGTTTTCACCCCATTTAAGAGTTTGTACTGATTGGACAGAACCCATATCAAAGGAACTCACGTTTCTAGACTGACCACTAACAGGAAGAAAACAAACAGGCACATAGACGCAGAACAGTGTGAACACATGTCAGTTTTTCAGGGGTTACAAGAAGTGTCCTCATCCTTAGTTTTATTCAGCACAATAGTATTATGGCAGTAATACTATACAAATATTTTATTAGTTCCCCTTTTTTTATTTTAAGTGCTTATTGTTTGCCCTTTTAGTTGACGAAGGACAAGGCTAAGGCTTCAAACGTTGTTTGGAAAATTCTGTGTAATATATTATTATCAATTATGCAGACACAATGAGTTCAAATTAAATCAATAAAAAGGCATTCAGGAAAAATATTCACCTAGATAACTACATACAAAGAGGTAACATAGCCTAAGATAATGCAATGCATTTGTTTTACTCAGCTCTTTATACTGTATGAAATTAATGCAGCTTATTTTCACAGTCGTTTGTCAGCAAGTCAGTTTTACTGCTTTTAGTTATTATTTATTTTATAATTCTTCTTTTTTTTATCAGACAAACTGGGCAGAGCCAGGTCCAGTATATCATTGGTGGTGGTAAAAACGATCACTGAGAAACATGAAAGCTGCTAAAAAGAAATCAAATAAATAAACTGGCCATTCAATCCGTAATGATACGGTCATTCTGACAATAAGCAGGATGAAAATAATGTTTCATAATAACAAGCTGTGTTTTCAAAAAGATATTGG